>NW_020172476.1:931406-983457 GCF_003031525.2 Neophocaena asiaeorientalis asiaeorientalis
GCTGCTCCTTTAACCCCCTCCTGTCTGAGCAAAGAACAGATGCCCTCAGGCGAGGGCATCTACACGCAGAGGCGGGGCCAAATCAAAGCTGAAGCCCAGGAGCTGTGAGAACAGAGAAGAGAAAGGGAAATCTCTCCCAGCAGCCTCAGGAGCAGCGGATTAAATCTCCACAATCAACTTGATGTACCTGCATCTGTAGAACACCTGAATAGACAACAAACCATCCCAAATTGAGGAGGTGGACTTTGGAAACAATGATATATATATATTTTTTTCCCCTTTTCTCTTTTTGTGAGTGTGTGTGTGTATGCTTCTGGGTGAGATTTTGTCTGTATAGCTTTGCTTTTGCCATTTCTCCTAGGGTTCTGTTTGTCGTGTTTTGTTTTTTTTTTTCTTAATATAATAATTTTTTATTTTAATAACTTTATTTTCTTTCTTTCTCTCTTTCTTTCCTTGATTTTCTTTCTTTCTTCCTTTCTTTTTCTTTCTTTTTCTCCCTTTTATTCTAAGCCATGTAGATGACAGGCTCTTGGTGCTCCAGCCAGGTGTCAGGGCTGTGCCTCTGAGGTGGGAGAGCCAAGTTCAGGACACTGGTCCACAAGAAACCTCCCAGCTCCAAATAATATCAAACAGTGAAAATCTCCCAGAGATCTCCATCTCAACAGCAAGACCCAGCTCCACTCAATGACCAGCAAGCTCCAGTGCTGGACACCCTATGCCAAACAACTAGCTAGAAGGAACACAACCTAATCCATTAGCAGAGAGGCTGCCTAAAATCATAATAAGGCCACAGACACCCCCAAAGCACACCACCAGACATGGCCCTGTCCTCCAGACAGCCAAAATCCAGCCTCATCCAGCAGAACACAGGCACTAGTCCCCTCCACCAGGAAACCTACACAACCCACTGAACAAACCTTAGCCACTAGGGACAGATAACAACAACAACGGGAACCATAAACCTGTAGCCTGCGAAAAGGAGACCCCAAACACAGTAAGTTAGGCAACATGAGAAGACAGAGAAACACACAGAACATGAAGAAGCAAGGCAAAAACTCATCTGGGATAAAAAATGAAGAGGAAATAGGCAGTCTCCCTGAAAAAGAATTCAGGGTAGTGTTAGTAAAGATGATCCAAAATCTTGGAAATAGACTGTAGAAAATACAATAAATGCTTAACAAGGACCTAGAACTAAAGAGCAAACAAACAGTGATGAAGAGCACAGTAAATGAAATTAAATATTCTCTAAAAGGGATCAATAGCAGAATAACTGAGGCAGAAGAACAGATAAGTGACCTGGAAGATAAAATAGTGGAAATAACTACTGCAGAGCAGAATAAAGAAAAAGAAGGAAAAAAATTGAGGACAGTCTCAGAGACCTCTGGGACAACATTAAATGCACCAACATTCGAATTATAGGGGTCCTAGAAGAAGAAGAGACAAAGAAAGAGACTGAGAAAATATTTGAAGAGATTAGAGTTGAAAACTTCCCTAATATGGGAAAGGAAATAGATAATCAAGTCCAGGAAGCACAGAGAGTCCCATACAGGATAAATCCAAGGAGAAATATGCCAAGACACATATTAATCAAACTATCAAAAATTAAATACAAAGAAAAAATACTAAAAGCAGCAAGGGAAAAACACCAAATAACACACAAGAGAATCCTCATAAGGTTAACAGCTGATCTTTCAGCAGACACTCTGCAAGCCAGAAGGGAGTGGCAGGACATATTTAAAGTGATGAAGGAGAAAAACCTACAACCAAGATTACACAGCAAGGATACCATTCAGATTTGACGTAGAAATTAAAACCTTTAAAGACAGGCAAAAGCTAAGAGAATTCAGCAACACGGAACCAGCTTTACAACAAATGCTAAAGAAACTTCTCTAGGTAGGAAACACAAGAGAAGGAAAAGACCTATAATAACAAACCCAAAACAAATAAGAAAATGGTAATAGAAACATACATATCGATAATTACCTTAAATATAAATGAATCAAATACTCCAACCAAAACACATAGATTGGCTGTATGGATACTAAAACAAGACCCATATATATGCTTTCTAAAAGAGACCCACTTCAGACCTAGGGATACATACAGACTGAAAGTGAGGAGATAGTAAAAGATACTCCATGCAAATGAAAATTTTAAAAAAGCTGGAGTAGCAATTCTCATATCAGACAAAATAGACTTTAAAATAAAGACTATTACAGGAGACAAAGAAGGACACTACATAATGATCAAGGGATCAATCCAAGAAGAAGATAAACAATTGTAAATATTTATGCACCCAACATAGGAACACCTCAATATATAAGGCAAATACTAACAGACATAAAACAGGAAATCGACAGTGACACAATCATAGTAGGGGACTTTAACACTCCACTTTCACCAATGGACAAACAATCCAAAGTGAAAATAAATAAGGAAACACAAGCTTTAAATGATACGTTAAACAAGATGGATTTAATTTATATTTATAGGACATTCCATCCGAAAACAACAGAATACACATTCTTCTCAATTGCTCATGGAACATTCTCCAGGATACATCATATCTTGGGTCACAAATCAAGCTTTGGTAAATTTAAGAAAATTGAAATCATATAAAGTATCTTTTCTGACCACAATGCTATGAGACTAGATATTAATTACAGGAAAAAAATCTGTAAAAAATACAAACACATGGAGGCTAAACAATACACTACTTAATAACCAAGAGATCACTGAAGAAATCAAAGAGGAATCAAAAAATTCCTAGAAACAAATGACAGTGAAAATACGACGACCCAAATCCTATGGGATGCAGCAAAAGCTGTTGTAAGAGAGAAGTTTATAGCAATACAATCCTACCTTATGAAACAAGAAATATCTCAAATCATAAACCTAACCTTACACCTAAAGCAATTAGAGAAAGAAGAACAAAAAAGCCCCCAAAGTTAGCAGAAGGGAAGAAATCATAAAGATCAGATCAGAAATAAATGAAAAAGAAATGAAGCAAATGATATCAAAGATCAATAAAACTAAAGCTGATAAAGCTGTCACTGTTTGCAGATGACGTGACACTATACATAGAGAACCCTAAAGATGCTACCAGAAAAGTACTAGAGCCAACCAATTAATTTGGTAAAGTAGCAGCATACAAAATTTATGCACAGAAGTCTCTTGCATTCGTATACACTAATGATGAAAAATCTGAAATTGAAATTAAGAAAACACGCCCATTTACCATTGCAACAAAAAGAATAACAATATGGAGTTTCCTTAAAAAACTGAAAATAGAACTACCATACGACCCAGCAATCCCAGTACTGGGCATACACTGAGAAAACCACAATTCAAAAGGAATCATGTACCAAAGTGTTCATTGCAGCTCTATTTACAATAGCCAGAACATGGAAGCAATCTAAGTGTCCATCAACAGATGAATGGATAAAGAAGATGTGGCACATATATACAATTGAATATTACTTAGCCATAAAAAGAAATGAAACTGAATTGTTTGTAGTGAGGTGGATGGACCTAGAGTCTGTCATACAGAGTGAAGTAAGTCAGAAACAATTATACTCCAATAAAGATGTTAAAAATTTTTTAAAATAATAAATTAATTTAAAAAAAAGACCAAAGTGATGCAACCACTATGGAGAGGAATTAAATAAATTTGCGTCAAAACCACATACACGTTTACCTTATGAAAATTTATTAGAATAATGCACTGCACTTATGAGAAATGATCGTGAAGCTATATGTCCACTGGTATGAGAAAATATATGCACAAATGTGTTCACATTGGGGTCAGTTGGAAAAGGAAAATATCCAAAATTACATGCATGTCATTCATAAGAGACTGGACTGAATAAACTATGGTACATTCACATAGTGCTGTACAGTGAAGCTTAATCGAAATGAGGAAGAACCTTTACAAACTGACATTAGTATTTTTTGGCATGAATTGTTAAATGAAAAATGAAAGGAATGAAAGAATGTCTATAGGCTACTTTTTGCCTGAGATAGAAAGGGAAATAAGAGTGTGTGTGTGTGGGGGGGGGGTTGATGTTTGTTTATGTTTGCAAAAATAAATTATAGAAAGATAAACTAGAAAGTAAGGGAAAATGTGGCTTCTGGAGGGTAGATGACATATGATAAGGACGAGGGATGAGAGTGTGACATTTCTTGATTTAATTTTTAAAATGGTTTCAATTTTAAACCATGTCAATATTTTGCATATTCAAAATATAAAATATATAAACAAAATAGAAAGAAAAACCAAATCTTAATATTGACTGCAAATAGAAATTATAACATTTAACTTCATATCAAATTGAAATCGTGAGAACACATGATTTCACATAACTTTTGAACACTACTCTCCTCAAGGAATGTATTCTAAGGGCAAAAAAAATCTTAAAAACAAAAAAACAAAACTCAAGACTGAGTTATCTGTTTGTTCTTGATAAAAGCGTTGGAGGTGTGATTCAAAATTGTTTTTAGTATACTGTAAATTATAGCATATGAGTATATATACTAATATTTTTGGAAACCTGCTTTCATTGCTTAAGAAGGTAAAAGTAATGTGAACTAGAGAAGGTGAGAAAAAATGCAGTGGAGTGTGATGATAATGAAAAATATTAATATAGGTTCATATTTTGTAAAAATATTTTTCTACATCTGTTCACTAAAAAGGCTTAGAAATAATGACACTTCAGGATCATAAGCACACTTAGGTCTTAAATATTGCTTCTGAAACACCATTCCCTAATGAAAGAAACCAGGCTCCTTGTAGAAATGAATGATTCCAGGTTTAGGCAGATAAAGTATAAAGTGAACTTAGAACACTTAATGCCTGAAAACAAGGACACAGGAGCTAGTGTGATGGTACTTCCACAAACTAAATGTGGGACAATTTGAGCATTAAAATGAATAGTGAATAATAACAGAAACAGATCATAACACATGGAATTGAAAAATTCATAGACCTACAGTGACACTAGAAAAAATGATGATGATGGTGATGATGATAATAACCATATTAGAAAACAAGAGAGAGGAAAAGAAGGAAAACTTTCCTTTATAGAAAAATTCTGGCTAATAATTGTAGAAGACATGATAGAATGGGAAAACCACCATTTTATTGATATAAGCCCCAAAGTAATGATTAATTCAGGTAAAGGTCATCAAAGGATGCTAAAACATTTTGATGAACCATTTTTGAGGAATTGAATATTTACATACCCTCTTGCAAAAAGGAAAAAAAAGACTATCTTTTACAATTTCTATTGACCCTCTCCCTAACCAAGTAATCAAATTAAGCATTACCAATTTTGTGAAACTGAATTTACATGCCTCCCGAATTGATGCAATAAAATATTCAAACAACAGCTTTGTAATATTCTTTCCAAAAGCATTTAATCTAAATCTGATAATGACAAAACAAATGGATAAATATAGAATGCAAGATGTTCTGCAAGATAAGTGGCATAAACTCCATAAAAAATTATATACCTTGAAATTTAAAAAAAAGAAAAGGTAGAGGGGCTGTCTTAGATTTAAAACAACTAATAAAGCATACAAATCAAATGCATCAACTTTTACTGGATCTTGGATTTTAAAAGGCCCACTGTATCACTCTTTTACCTTTTCTATGGGTTTAAAATTTTCAGGAGAGGGCTTCCCTGGTGGCGCAGTGGTTGAGAGTCCGCCTGCTGATGCAGGGGATGCAGGTTCGTGCCCCGGTCCGGGAGGATCTCACATGTGGCAGAGCGGCTGGACCCGTGAGCCATGGCCACTGAGCCTGCGTGTCTGGAGCCTGTGCTCCGCAGCAGGAGAGGCCACAACGGTGAGAGGCCCGCGTACCGCAAAAAAAAAATTCAGGAGAAAAAAATTAAAATGTAAAATAGATAAACTGAACTGAGATTAGGATGACCCTTAAGCACATGGCAGAGGGAAATAAACACGTGTCTGAATGAATGAAGGGATAAACATATGAAGTGCAAAATCACCTCATCTGTATTGTAGTTGCCACCATAACAATAGTGTTTGAGTGTATTCAAATTGACAGCACTTTGACACTTCTGGTTCACTGTAATTTTAAAGATGAATTAATGTTTCCAAATTTGTGATGATATTCACTCATCTGACTAGCTGTCTTTAGAGGATGTGTTGTATTTGTGTACATAGAGTCCTCTTCACCTACCAATTCCTCTTTGGGATGCTTGCTCAATCTTGCACCTAAGAAGTTTGAGTTAATTGGAAATCATAGTTTTCAAACTCTGTGACTTAAGAGTGGACACTTTATTGAGGGTAGTAAAATTATTGTATTCACTCTCCCTGGAGTCCATAGTGGTCAGCCTAGAGACAGGCATACAAACTAAACAGATCAGAGTGTTTCTCTAGGAGTTTATGTGCCATCTCAGATCAAGGGAATCTTTTTTTTCCTTCAAACATTGTTAAATTGGAAGGATGCATGCTTCAACTTTCTGGGCTGATGATACCCACCACAAATCCAAGATCTCCAAGGCATAAAAAATAAGCAGTGAGAAAGAAACAAAGAGGGGAAGGGAGGTCCAGCAGTACAGGTAGACAGAGGGAGAGAGAGGGAGAGAGAGAGAGAGAGAGAGAGAACATGGTTCTAATGACATTTTTTACTTTTCAGATGTCTTTAAGGCTAGTTCCACTCCTTGATGGCACAGTTTTTGGAAAATCCCCTTCTTGGTTAAAGCTAGCTGAGTTAGCTTTTAGTTATATACAACTGGAAAAAATCCTGATGCACAGTTGAAAGTGAATATTGTTCATGTAGTTTCAATATATCACCCCACATGCTAAACATTTATCCAGTAAACTAACATACTCTATTAAAATAAGAAAGTAATAATACTAACTCATTAATTTAGATGTCCTTAAGAGTTTTTCTTAATTTTCACTGAAGTTAAGCAACACTATCAATTAATGAAAGTTCCAAATGTAGACAATATGAATCCACATATGGATACATTATTTATAATCTTATATACTGTATGGTGCATATTTAATTTAGAGGCCAACAGAGTTATATGGATTTATTTGTAGCTGGTCTATTTTTGCCTTTGTTCTTTTGTGCTCTCTTGTGTACCAGAAAAACGAACAATTTGGTCTAAGTGACTAGATGGTGGTTTAACTTCTATCATATTTACCTTTGCATTGCTTAAGAGGAACAGAGGTGGAGGAATGTCAAGTATATTGGCAAAGCTGTATATTGAGTTTATAACAGAGTAATACTGTTTCAAACCCCCTTACAGTACCATCTACATCTACAATAAGAAAATAGAATATAAACAGAGATTGTCAGAGTTTAAACTCTGTTTCTTTTCTGTATTGGTGACTAATCTCTTTTGATCTGTCATTACCAATACATCCTCTGAAGTTGTGGTACATTAGGTACCCTCAAGTGAGTGAATTTAAAGCACTTGAAAACCCCACATTATTAAGTCAGTCAACACTTCTTAAGTGCCTATTGTGAGTCATGTGCTATGTTGGCAACTGGAAAATCAGAATAAAAAAAAAGCCTCATACTATACTAGTGGTATAAACTGGTAAGCATAAGTAAATATGGACTGGAGAAGTATAAACAAGCAATATTTCAGATGGAAAATAAGGTGAAAACCAAAACCATTTAAATTCCTCATGGTTCTGCTCTTCTGTGATATTGAATCTTTTTTTTTCTCCTTTTGTTTGAAGAGAGAGAGAAAGTGGTATGAGCACCTGGAAGCAATTTGCAGATAAATTCAATCATTTGGGGATGTATTCTTGCATGGTTTGCCCTTTTATAAAGGACAAAGAAAGACAAAAAAGAAAAAGAAAACATGCAGGGAAGGATTTTTTGAAATACCTAGATGTCAAAATCATTATATGTTTTGGAAATATTAAACCATACAGAAATATCCCCATCTATAATTTGCTCTAACAGTTGCAATTTAGGAAGTTGGAAGGAAATATGATCTAAAATTGAATACTAAAGGTAAAATTAAGACTTACTCTTAAGGAACTATTATGGGTTGAAATGTTCTCTCAAAATTTCTCTAGAAGTCTTAATCCTCAGTACTTCAGAAGGACACGTGGTTACAAGAGGGTTTCCTAGATGGACCTATTTTCCCAAAACAATAGGTGAAACTGCCTTTTAATTGTGGCTTCAAACAGTCCTTGGAGAGAACAAAAATCCCATAAAGAATTTCTTCTCCAGATGAAAATTAGGAATACTACTAAAACTAAATAATCAAAACAATGAACATTTATTGAGCCTTTATTATTTGCTGGGCACCATATTGAGGGCTTAACCTTATTTATGATTTCACTAATTCCCAGAACTCTTTTATGAAGTTTGTGCAATGGTTCTTGTTATACATAAAACAAACATAGATATAACACAGATAAAAACAAAGTTAGCAAGGTTAAGCAATTTGCTCCAAGGCACAGAGCTAAATTTGCTACAGCAGGTGTCTTTACCCATGTTCTTCTAACGTCTATGAACTCTAGCTTCAGGGATGTGGTTTTGGCAAGAACTGATTAATTCCTCTGCCCTAAAATAGGTATCAGGTATTTTACTAGAGATGAGGAGTAATCCTTTAATTAAGACAAGTACAATAAGATTAAAAGGGAAGATGGTGGTTCACATACTTGGCAAATTTTACCACGCAAGCAGAGCTTTACAGGACTTCATTTTGTTTTAAAGTTAAGAATTCTGTGCAATAGAAATCTGTTTTTTCTTTTTTGTTTTGTTTTGTTTTTTGTTTTCTGTCATAGTCCACAGGGCTTATTGTGGGTTTTGGTTCCATTCTCTCTATTTAGGTTGCTGTCACTCATGCTATTGAGACTGTTTCCCAAAAAAGTAATTTAGGACACTGTCGATTTCATAATAAAAGTAGAACTTCAGCTGTTTGTATATAGTCCATACTTTCATTTGTAAGCGGAGGAAAAACAAAAAAGTGTAAGTGGGGGAGCAAAAACAGCCAAGAGTTTTAATGTGGTAAATATAAAATAATATGTAAGAACTATCATATTACTTACATGTCACAGTATTGAATATTGATTGTTAATAGGAAGGAAGTGGGATTAACTGAATGTCAAAAGTTTCAAATTAGTCTTTTAAGAGAACTTCCTCATTCAAGGGTGTAAGCAATTGGAATGGTTTGCCAAAGGAGTTCACAGAATTTCACACTTTCAGTATGGTAAAACAAACAAACAAACAAACAAAACACCAGCAAACACAAATCTTCAACATGTCCTTATTTTGAATTATTTTCTATTTTATTATAGCTTGCTAGAGAAATTCCATTGAAAAACTCCCAACCAAGATAACTGAAGAAATGGAGAAAATTGAAGTGACCAGACATTCGCCAGGATAGCTGGGGAGCTTATAGTGCAAACATAGGTCAGATGGGAAAAGAGAGCAACCAACAGTCACTCATACTCATGGAGATAAAAGAGAAGGCTGTGAAAGCAGAACTAACTCTCCTTAATTAGAAAAGAGACTTAAGTAAGCACAGGCTTTTATTTTTTTCTAAATGGGAAAGGGGATGCCAAAGATAATTGTTTTGTCATCAAGGCAAGATCAAATTGTTGACCCTCTAATTATATTGGGAAAAATAACAACGGATCTTACTGATGGCCTTCCTAATTCTGGAGCTCAGAAATCAAATTAAAATGGGAGATATTATGCTTACGGTCTAATTTGCCCAGAGTTCATTATATTGGAGGCTTACAGAGAGCTTTGTGACTAATTACTTTGCATTGTCTACTTCCTCAATATTACAGCTGATATCATCTAAGTATAATCAAATCAGATCAATGACAAATCAATGATCTGATAGAACCAAGAGTGAATTTAAAGCATAGCTGAGCCTGAACAAGTTTAAACATCCATACACTTACTTGTGATCTGTAGCTTTAAATAAGATTTTGAGTTTTTCTGGAATTACAGAGTTGTGCATAGTATACTCAAGTTTGCAGAAAAATATAGTTCCTTATTCTCTGAAAATGACATATTATCTTCATGCGTACCTCTAGCCACTGTTGGGTAAGAAGAGTAAAAAGGAATCAAAGTTAATTTTTTTGAGAGGGGAGGGTCAAGTCTGGTTTAATTTTATAATTTGAGATATACTTTGAGGAGTTTAGTTTCTTGGAGTGTTTAGACGATGAGTTTCCCTAGGATAAGCACCCAGTGCTTTAGATTATCTTTGCTCCTGCTACAGTTCCCTTTAGTGTCTCCTGGTATGAAGGGGTTGAATACACACATGCCATCAAATGAAGAGAGTCTCAAAACTGACTGAAGTGTGTTCTGTTGTTCCCTGGACCAGACTCCTAAAGTGTGACTGGCTCATCCTGGGACCTCTGCTGGTGTCAGTTTTTCATATTTACCTGCTTGGTCAGGGTGGGTCTTTGGCTGTTTGGCCTCCATCTCAACTCTTACTGCTGCTGTCCCTTGGCTCCTGGTCTGGCAGTGAGGTCCATAGACCCCATCCACGTGGTCTACTCTTCAGCCCTTACCTATAAGATCCCCATTGCCCCTCTGGAGAGCCCCCTCTTCTGCCAACCTCCTAAGCCAGATGTTGAACTAACTCTCATGCCACTATCCCTCCTAAAAGAAAATGGACACATTCACACTATATGGGAATAAAGGAAGCTACACTCAGGCTCTTTTGCCTGTAACAATGTCATGTCGTGCCACTGAGTTTACACTAATGGAAAACCCATATCACTAACCCCTTTGGTACATCAATATTGTCTCCCAGGGTTTCATATTGGTTAAAGGGAAAAGCTCCCTGCTTTCAGTGGTCCCTCCATTTAACAGATACATGTCACCCTCTCTGGGATGGCATTCTTATCTCTTGCTCTTTCACTCTATTTCAGGGTGTTAACCTCATGAGCTAGTTGTAAGCATAGGTTTCTTATCTATACACTATGACATTATGATCTGGTTCCAGAATTGGTTCATGATATGCTGAGAGAATTTAGACAATCTTCCATCTCTTTTTCAGTCCTGGATTACAAGCTTTTCTGTTTGTTGCAAGATGATTTGGGGGAATTCTAGTAGCTGAATAGCAATTCTTTATTACTCTTTGCATGCCACCCATAACAATTCTGTACATGTCTCACCCAGTCCCTAATGGGGTTATCCCTGGTAGTAGGAGAGTGTCTCAAGATTACTAGGGAGAAGGTCTGTAGACAAAATGAAAAATAGAAAGACATATTAATAATTTCAAAAATATTAATTCTTTGTGTTGTCTAATTTCCATTTTCCCCCTTCCCCTCTCCAAGCAGATCTATTTTCTTCACTTTGCTGCCCTGATTGGGCCCATCAGGAGGCTAACTACACGCTACATCATTTATACTCTCTTGTTCTCCAATGTCCAATTCCTTTAGGCCAATGGATGGTACCAAAGGGAGATTAGAGAGGAAAGGGAGAGAGATGTCTATTTGTTCTCCCTTCACCTGCCTTGTTTCACTATGGCTGGCAAGGTCTCCAATCCCTATGGTCAGGGATCCATTAGGCTAACTCTCTTCCTTGACTCCAGTTACAGATGTCGTTCCCTCTTTGATACTTCCAGTCTAGAAAGGGAGATGCTTTCCCCCTGTGGCTAGGTCCTTGGTGTCTCACCATCATCTGTTGGCTCCTTTAACTCTGCCTACCCCATTCTAAATAGTCCCCCCACTAATCACATTTCAGTTAAACCTTTCTGAATATTCCCATCTTACTGAAACACTTACTGGTACCTTTAAATCTTTAAATTATCAATTGAAATAGTTCATTTATTATTTTGACAACTATGTATGCTGAGCATCAATCCCTGTGCTGACAATAAAACCACCAGGTGGGAACAAAAGGAAAAGTCCTTGATCTCATGGAGCTTATCACCTAATGAAGGACACAGACAATCAACAGTAAGTTTATTATGATGAAGTGGTAATAATTGCTATAAAGAAGAATAAAGAAGGAATGGGGTGGGTAAGAAGGTGATGATGAGGGGAGTGAAATTTTTGAAGAGTAGTCAGAGAAACCTTCACTGCTCACTGATAGAGTGATGAATGAAGAGAATAAGGGAATAATACGGGCTGAATTGTGTCCTCCCAACATTCATGGGACCCTAACCTTAATGTGACTGTATTTGGAGATAGGTCCCTTACGGAAGTAATTAAGGTTAAATGAGACCATAAATGTGGGGTCCTAATACAATAGGAGTGACATCTTTATAAGAAGAGACATCAGGAGTGCACTGAGAAAGGCCATGTGAAGACATAAAGAGAATGTAGCAGTCTACAAGCCAAGGAGAGAATCTTCAAGAGAAGCCAACTGTGTCAATATCTTGATCTTGGACTTCCAGCTGCCAGAATCATAAGAAAATAAATTTCTTTATTGTTGTTTAAACCACCCCATCTATGGCATTTTGTTATGACAGCTCTAGAACACAAATACAAGGAACAAGCCACAGGATATATAAAATAAGACCATATCAGGCAAAAGGAATGGCAAGGGTAACAGCCCGGAGGCAGGAAAATCCTTGGCAGATTCAAAGGAAGAGTAAAGGGGTAACGTTCCTATAGCAGAGTAGATAAGGGAGAGGTTATCAGGAGATAAGGTAAGAGAAGTAATGGAGGTCCAGATCTTTAATAGCCAGATTCCGTACCCAAGGAAGCTCTGATAGCTGAGATGGGAATAGAGGAGGAAGAATAGGAGGAAGGTGATCAATGAGAAAGCAACTGCAATAGCTCAATGAGACACACGTGGCTTGGATAAGGATGTTAAGGGTGGAGATGGTAAGAAGTGGTTAAATTTTAGATTATCTTGAAAGTAAAGCTAATAGAGATTTTTGTTTGTTTCTTTGTTTGTTTATTTGATTAGATGTGTATTGTGATGGGAAGAAAGTTGTCAAGGATGAATGCCCAAGTCTTTGTTCTGAGCAACCAACACATAACATGTACACTTACTAAGATGACAAGACAACGGGAAGAATCTAGCGTTTGGATGTGGGCATGGTTAGCTTGAGTTGTGTATCGGTATCCAAGTGCAGATGCAAAGTAGACAGTTGGAAATATGAAGCTGAAATTCAGGGTAGTGTGTGGGGGGAGGTGAAGTAGAAAGTATTTATGTGAAGCAGTACCCTGATATACAGTGAATGCAGCAAAGATAAATCAGACCTTGCACCTGTCTTCAAAAAAACATATGATTTTAGTAGAGAATACACATTTAGTAAAGTATTGACGATTCTATGAAAAAGTTGCCACGAGGGGGAAGAGTGTATTATGACCACAGAAATTTTCTTGGAATTGTTTGCATGTCTCATGTATTCAGTTCCTGAATTGTTTTAACAAAATACAGTTGATAAAAATGTGCAATATTTGTACTTTTAATACCTATTCGTTTGTTTTTCCATTATATACCTTGTCTGCTCATCCATTATTGGTTAAAAAAGAACATTTAAAATATAACATCAACTAAACTGCTCCATGCTGAAATTTGATATCAGAGTTTTAAGATTTTTATAATGTCTATATATAGTAATTACACCTACTGCATGACAATAGCCAATTAAACTAAGCTAAGATGATATAATACTCTATACAGAAAATTGTCTACAAAGTATGGGAGGGAGTCATAAAGCGGGAAGATTGGTAGTAAGAATGTGATGAACAGAATGTAAGAAATACTTTCAAACTCCTAAATGCTGGCTAAACTAAAACTATATTTACCTTTGAGTTACATAGAAGAACTCTAACTAGGTTTTCAATTCATTACATTTAAGGAGATTCAGATATCTGAGATCTAATTTTACTTCCAGTAGTGATCGTTACCTAAACTTTAGATTTTTGCCCCGGTTTTTACCCTACCCATGCCCATCCTCCTTCACCAGACAGGTGTGAAATTTGCAGACCTTAACAACAGTTAATCTACAACTGGTCAGTTTAACCAAGCAAAGTAAAAACTTTTCTAGTTTGAATATTTATCATTTTGAAAATTATATAACTTAAATTTCTAAAACTATGATGCTGCATGTATTTGACAGTAGGTATATTAGTTGCAGCCTACCTAAGAGCAAAGCTTGATACAAGGACAGAGGTACAGGTAAATTATTTGGAAAGTTCTCTGCAAAATCAGCAGAGAAGGGTCAGAAAAACGAAGCCAGGGAAGGAGGATTTAGGATGTGTTTAGGGAACTGGTATGGGCACCAGGGTCTTGATTATCCCAGTATCTCAGAGAATTAAGGGTTGTTCTAAAATTGTCTGCAAGACAGCAAAGGGCTGAGACATCGTTCCAAGGGGATGTGACATATGTCATCAAAAGCCTACACTAGCTGTCAAAATTCAACCATTTGTTTCATGATTCTGCTGCAAAAATAAATCTATCCTCTAGAATCACAGGAATACAAAGGATTCACAGTGAACTCGAAAAAAATAAAATCCTCTCTAACATGGGCCTTCCAGCCTCTGGTCTTGCCCAACTAAAATTGAGTTTGAACAATTCCAAAGTTAACTCAGAAGATCATCAACATTCCTAGAGCTTTGCATATTTTCACTGTGCCACCCTAAACATGTCACTGATGACTGTCCTCCCGATCTAACTTCAGCATCTCAGGAATTGCAAGCAGATATTTAAAGACAGGGTTATTGGAGAAGTATGATAGCTAGCTCTCAGATAGGCAGTTGACATTGTCTGCCATGAAATAGGTCTCACCGTATTTGTCTGTTTAATATTTAATTTAAATATACAAATTTAGCAAGGTAGAATTAGTAACAAAAAATATACTTGCATTTACAACAGATAAAATTTGATGCCAACACAAGAAGTATTTACTTCTTGACTTGAAGAGTCTACTCATATTTTAAGCCACTATCTTTTCCTTGTGTCATTTTCATGGATATTTTGATAGCTCTAAATCTAAATACAGATAATCCTATATGACAGATCCCAAATAAACTTAAAAGCCTCAATAGTTAAAGTTTCTCTTACCATTATAAATAGATGCATTCTCTGTTCATTATCCCTTCCAAGTCCCATATTAGCTTCCACCAGACATGTATATTTCAAATAAAGCTAAAGTAAAATTCTAGACAGTTATCTGCAGAAAGGATGAGCAAGCTTATTTATGATTCATTTGCCTTTTTAATTTAGGCTCTTCATTGGAAGCCTCTGATACTGACAGTTTGAAGAGATAAATAGGCCAACTATGGTCATTACACAGAGATATACTCAAGCGCATCAGAATATTCTTGTCTCCTCTTTTAATTTACATAATTTCTAAATGTGCTAAGAATGGAAAGCATTGTTCATCGATGGCAGTTTTTACTACAGAAAAATCAGCAACATAAAACACATTGTGGCTTAACCAACGTTGAGAAAGTGATTGCTGTAAGTGTTTTTTCATATCTCCCTTGTCAGAAACTTTTAGTTTGAATGCAGCTGTTTTCATCAAATGTTCTATCACAGGAACATTTACAAGTGGTCCTAGCAGGCCACTCTCTGAGGATCAGATTTTATATCAAAGTTTCAGGGGATGCATGTATCTTTTCAAATTAATGTTTTTGGGGTCTTTTTGGATATATACCCAGGAGTGGAATTGCTGGGTCACATGGTAGTTCTATTTTTAGTTTTTTGAGGAATGTGCATACTGTTTTCCATAGTGGCTGCATCAATTTACATTCCCACCAACAATGTACAAGTGTTCCCTTTTCTCTACATCCTTGCCAATGTTTGTTACTTGTGTTCTTTTTGATGATAACCGTTCTGACAGGTATGAAATGATATCTCATTGTGATTTTGACTTGCATTTCCCTGATGGTTAGTGTTGTTGAGCATCTTTTCATGTGACTGTTGACCATCTGCATGTCTTCTTTGGAAAACTTGTCTATTCAGTTCCTCTGCCCAATTTTTTAATTGGGTTGTTTGGTTTTTTTGATGGTGAGTTGTATGAGTTATTTACATATGTTGGCTATTAATCCCTTATCAGTCATATCATTTGCAAATATTTTCTCCCATTCAGTAGGTTGTTTTTTCTTTTTGTCCATGGTTTCCTTTGTTGTGCAAAAGATTTACATTTGAGTAGATCCCATTTATTTACTTTTGTTTTTATTTCCTTGGATTTAGGAGACAGATTCACAAAAATAGATTCATGCACCCTAATGTTCATAGCAGCATTATTTACAGTTTCCAAGATATGAAACAACTTAAGTGTCCATCAATATATGAATGGATAAAAAAGACGTGGTATTATATACACACAATGGAATACTACTCAGCCATAAAGAGAATGAAGTTCTACCATTTTGCAGTAACATAAATGGACATGGAGGGCATTATGCTAAGTGAAAAAAGTCAGACAGAGAAAGACAAATACTGTATGATATGACTTATATGTGGAATCTGAAAAATACAACAAACTAGTGAATATAACAAAAAAGAAGTAAACTCACTGATATAGAGAACAAACTAGTGGTGACCAGTGGGGAGAAGGAGCAGATGGGAAACAGAGGGGTGGGGGAGTGGAAAGTACAAACTATTGGCTGCAAGATAGGCTCAAGGATATATTGTACTACATGGGGAATGTAACCAATATTGAGTAATAACTGTAAATGGAATGTAACACTTAAAATTGAATAAAATTTTTAAAAATAAATAACAATTAATTAAAAAGATTGGAATGGTAGTTCCTAGGGAAGAGGAAATATTTTGGGCTGGTGCAACAACCAGTGGGCGAGTGTTCATTATAGAGATAAAAACCTAACTTGATTATTTCCCAGATAAAAAGTGATCCAAGTGACAAATAGGAATAGCAGAGGAAAAACAGCTTGGGAAAGACAATGTTTTTTACTGTGCATAATCAGAAAACAAGATGCTTTCACCTAAAAGGGATATAAGGTGAGGAGAAAGAAAGGAGAAGAGAAGAGAAGAAAGAAGGAGAGAGAGAGAAGGGAGAAAAGGAGAGAGAAGGAGAGAGGATGAGATGGAAGTTATAAGGGAATGAAAGAATAAGAGAAAAATGAGGGAGTGAAAAAAAGAGTTAAAAAGGAAGGGAGAAAATGAAGGGACAGGTACAGGCAGGAAGTAGGGGAGGATGCCAGACCTGTGCCTACATTCAGACCCTTAGGGTGCCCTGTGATGCAGGAGATAGGCAACAGCAACCAAGTTTCCTCCCTTTAATAATATTAATGCATAATAGCTGTATGTTATCAGATGCTACTTAAATATGTCATCAAGAGAAAATGCTAGCCTAACTCAGGCTACATCTAATTTCTTTGGAAAATGTTTTCTCCAAAGTGGCTTAGAAAAAAGGATTGGTCTCAAATAAGGAAAGCTCTCTAGGTTTTATATCTCCTCTTTTAACTATTTAAAAACCAGAGGGGTAATCTTAAATTCTCTCTCCTTAAGGGGTCCCTCTTAAGGGCTATGTGGATAGGCTTTAAAGAGACATTAAGTATGGGAATTATCAGAGCTTCTAAAAAACAAGGAAATGACTCCTATACATTTAAATAAGAATGTTTGGTAACAACATTGAATGGTTCAGTGGAATGAGCATAAACGTTCAAGTCTAAATTATCTGGGTTCTTTGTGATATACAGTTGGTCCTTATTAGTTATCTATTTTATATATAGTAGTATGTATATGTCAATCCCAGTCTTCAAAGAACACTACTCAATACTCTGTAACGGCCTATATGGGAAAATAATCTAAAAAATAGTGGATATATGTATACGTATAACTGATTCACTTTGCTGTACACCTGAAACTAACACAACATTGTAAATCAACTGTACTCCAATAAAAATTTAAGAAAAAAAAAAGAAAGACTAAAGATATCTTGAAAGCAAATTATCTGGGTTCTTTTTTTGGCTTGCTGTCTGGGGGAACTTGAAGAAACAAGGCTTTTTCACCTCTAATTACTGCATCAATGAAATAGAGTTAATACCACTAATTTCAGAGATGCTGTGGGGACTTGATATGATGTAAGCCTACCACATGGCCCAGCCTCCAAGCTTCAGCCTCCAGGAGTGGTTTAGCTCCATCAATGTGCAAGTTGAATATTGCTCTATATTTACCTATTTGAGTTACAAGATATTTATCAAAAACTATCTAAATTCAAATCACCATGCTAGGTGCTAGCAAGTGGCTTTGCAGACTTCACCTGGATATATATAAAATCTTTTATGTTATTTTATGCTTTGGAGTGAGAGGTAGGACTTAGTAAATGATGCTTTATACCTTAGAAATTTCTCTGCTCGGAGATTTTATTATCTCTTCTGTTCACTAGCCAAATTGTCATGACCTGAATTGTGAGACAGCTGTTGTTTAATTCACACTGCTGTGTATATATTTAAACACCTGTCTTTTCCCATAAAGTATAAACTATTTTAGGGCTGGGCCTCTGTGTTACAGTTCTTTAAATTTCCTGCAATACCAAGAATATTATGCTACATGTAGAGAAATTTTTGATAAAGTACTAGGGAGTTCTTACTAATTCCATCTTGAATTAGAAAACCAGAGAATTTATTATTATGCACTCTCTTGGACAGTTATATCTGAATTTGGGAACAATCATAAACTAACTCAAAAAAGTCTTATTTATGGCTTTAGTTCCAATTTATTACTCAAGTGCATTTCACTCTGCCTCCTTGTAATATACCAAATCACAAAGAAAGCATGTGTTCCAACTTCTTCAAGTCCAGTTGCAATTGACAAATGTTTCTTCAGATCATGAAAGAGCTATACACAGGAAAATGAAAATTTCTGGAAATACTGGAAGGCAGATAGTTTCTAGAGGACGTTGTCCTGTCTTACAGAGGAACAAATATTGGAAATGTTAGAAAGTTCAAATATATGTCAGTCGAAACAAAGCTACAGAAAATCGATTACATTTATGAATTATAAATATATATTATAGGCTTCAATTTGTTCATGAAAGTTTTATAATGTATATTTAAATTGCATTTAATAAGCAAAATTGCAAATTAAAATTCTTTTCTTTTGATTAAGATATATAAAATTACATTGGATATTTTGTATCACTTTTTTGTTATTTGCAAAAAAAAGAAAAATCTTTTAATTAAAAATATTAAAGTAAGTTTGTGGTGTTTAAGCTAGTATTGTTTTTTACTGATACATAATTTAATAATTACCTTCATGTAAGAAATTAAAAAACAAACAGAAAATCTTAATTTAATATATTTTAATACTTATTTATATTTTAATCTCTTGTTTCTTAATTTGCATTATAGACACTTTATGTTTCCTCTGATAATTTGCCTGTCATTGTTTTTTAAGTTCAGTGGTGGCATAAGCAAAAATGTATTAAAAACACTGGAAATGGAGTTCAGGAATCTTTGCTTTGAAATCAACTCTGTTGGTGATAAGACCAAATCATGTGACCTTGGGGAATTTCTGTCTACACTGAGCAGTTTCCTCATCTGTTAGCATATCAGAAAGAGTCAGAGAGCTGTGTGGGGTCACTTTTACAAAGGCATTATTATTGTTTTTATTATTATTTATTATTATTGACTATTGATTCTTGCATTACCAAATGTGTGACTGAGCCTCAGATATAATTTATGATCATTAGTCAACTTAAAACGATTGACAGGATATAACAGTTCAGTAGGATCAATGATTGTAATAGTGTAACTCTAGATATGGGCAGAAGCAACAAGAGGGAAAAATTTCCAAGACCATAGTAGACTAGTAAGACAGGTGGTCTAGAGGTTTCTGGCTACTGTTAACAGGGATTAGTCTGGTGATAGTACACTGAGAGTCTATCAATGAAATCCATGCCTAACCTGGGAATGAGCATTTCTAGCATCTTGGGGCAAACTGGTCACAAAATGCCTCCCAAATCTTGGTCGAAATTAAGACCGAAAGGCCAGGGATTGTAAAATAAACAATGTTACCCACCATCCAGTTCTACAAGAATCAAGTCATTAGCCACTGCAGTTGCTGACCTACAATACACCCCAAAAAGAATTCAGGGTGAAGATCAGGAAGAAACACTGTGTTCTCTGGGGAAACTGGCAGAACCCTTCCTAACTAACAGGCATAGTTAGATTTTTTCCGAAGAAATTTTTTATGAACCTGGATTCTTGCATTTCCCGTACTTAGAAAAGCACTAAATTCATTAATTAAAATGTCTATTCCTTGTGGGTAGCAGCAACCTTCTACTGAGATGTGTGTTTGATTGCAGGTACCCCTTTCTCCAAAATCATATAGATACTGACATTCCTCTCTTACCCTTTGGCAACTGTTCTCAGAGCTCTCTGAGAGACTGTCTCCTGGGTTATAATCCTCAGTTTGGCTCAAATAAAATTTTCTATTTCTTTCTTAGATTAATTAGATTAATTAATTTTTTCTGTTGACAAAAATCTACCAGAAATTGAAGGGTTAGAGAAACAGTTCAAAAATCAGATAGACACACAATATGTGAGAATCTATAAAACAAATTTAATTCTCCAACAAATAAAAATTTAAGTTAAGGGGAGGAGTAGTATTATAGAGAGAATAAAGGGAACTTAAACAGCTTTAATAAACAAATGTAGTGTTTGGACTTTGTTTGGAAGTTGATTTGAACCAAGCAAGTGTAAAATAAATTCTATGAGTCAGTTGGGACAATTGAAATATGGGCTTGATGTTACACGGTAGTAAGTAATATTAATTTTTTTAAAGATTGATATTGTCATGTTGGCTAACAAATAAAAGAAAAGTCTATACCAGTATAAAGTCTTTATGAAAAAGTGGAAATATATGAAAATATGAGACAGTATACTGTCTGGGATTGATTGAAAATACTCTAGCATTTAAAAAAAAAGTTGGGGGGGAGGGATACAGGATACAGACTGGCAAAAAGTTTATACTTGTTGTAGCATAATGAAGTATACAATATTTCATGATAGTATTATTTCTATTTTTATATTTTGATAATTTCATTTACAAAAGGTTATGTTTGCTAAATGGCCCTAGGGAACTCTCACACACGATTTGCTAATAGTATAAATTTAAGATAACCTATGGTGAAAATTGTCATTCTACTAATACTCTACACAAGCTGGATGTCTCAAGCTAATATTAAGCTAAATTATATAATTTACATATCAGCAACCCTTTGGAATAAGCCATATTATTTATAGAAACTGTCAAATAAATATACAATCATAATTTCATTCTTAAAACGTATATTTAACCTTGGCTTGCCTTGTAATGTGTACCCCAATTATAAATAATCCTTAATTTTATAGATGAAAAATTATAGATATTGATAAAAATATGGATATGACTAATTGATAGAACTTCTCATTGATAATATATATGCAAATCTATCTAAAAGCTCCTTTTTAGAGAGCCATGGTATGTACTAATTACTGTGATAAAATCTTTAACAAAGATAATGATTTAACACTGTGTATCCTCCCAAATTTTAAAATTTATTTGACAATGGAATTCATTTTTCTCATGGCATGTGCAAATACATATGTGCAAATATGTGCATGTAGTTGATGTGTATTCTTCAGAATTTTTACTCAACCAATAAATATGATTTAAACTAATATATTAGTATTAAGAAATCTTTATTGTGTCAATTAAGTCTCATCAGGTAGACTAGCTTGAATGGCTTTACTTAAAAATCAACTAGAATAGAAGTCACTGTCTTTTTAAGATTTAATATTCAGTCACATCAAATAATTGTTACATTACTAATATATAAATTAAAATAAGAAAACTAGGGACATAAAAATAGAAAAACAAAATATATACTGTCTCATTTTAGATTCATGTTTTATATTTTTATTCATATGATATGAACTGTTTGGTAATTACATTGTTCCATTTGATGGGTGAAGAATTTAAAGAAATCTGCTGAGATATCAGCATATTACATAAGAATGAGGAATCATAAAGATGCATAGTCAGAATAGCAATATAGGTAAAGTAGTCAATGAAAATATTTTTAATCATTAAAGGGGTAGGAGTCAAGCAAGCAACAATTGAATAGTTGAAAGAAAAGAGAGATAATTGGAAAGCCTACATAAAGGTATATAATAGTAATCTCATGGGCCCTAGTAATAGGATTAACACAGGGAATAATAATAAAAATAAAATAAAATAATGAAATTTAATTAGTGACATTAATTAGTGATATCACATAAATAGATCCACAGATCTCAATGATACTTCAATCATAATGGAGTTCAGTAGAAGAATCCTATGGAGATTAGATCAATATCCAGACATTCACCAAATTTATCAAGTATCTGGGCTCTGAAATATGCTCACTTTCTTACCTTGGGTAAGACATTTACCCTCTGAAATATGTAATATCTAGGTTTAAGATTAGTATCTATTACAGAGTTGTAGTCAAGATTAAAGGGAATAAAGTATGTTTTATGTATACCCAAAACATATTAACAATGAAAAATGTCATTGGTTATTATGATCATAAATATTATTTATCATCCATGCTTTATATTGAAGACACAGGATTATTGAAGCAGTTCTTTAACACCTAGTAGATACCCAGTGGAGCAAGGGCTATATAAAAGTGAATTATTTTTAGATTAGATTACTGAAAACTTTCAAGCTTGCTTGCACATTCACACATTCTTTAACAAAATTGAGAAATAGCCTATTTTCTCTTCTTTAGTCCCAAAGCAGAATCCTCATGGAAAGTGGGCAGAGTAAATGAATACTTTTTTGAGTTTGGGTGTGTTTATGAATAGGAGAGTAATTGATACTCCTGAGTCATAACTGGAATAGCCTGGGCCTCTGTTTTCAATTATTTGAATCACCCTCCCCAGGGAAGTCACTAGGCTACACTGGGTGTAAAAGTTTATGGAGCAAAAAAGATGAAGAAGGGATTCATTGTTAATGCATGCCTACTAGAGATAAAGTGGTGCCATTAAAATTGAAGCTTTTTACAGTCATAATTTATCAAGGCTTATCCATGATAAAAACCAACATTTTCACTTGAGTTTATTTCCTACTCATCTAGTTGGAGAGCCCTTGTAAGTGTCCATTTCTGGAGCATCTCTGATGCAGGAAAATGATGTTGAGGACATTGGGCTGTATTAGCATCCATATGAAACTCATTTTAATTTTATTAAAGTAATCCACTCAGGCAATCTTTCTTTCTTCTTACATTAACATTACACTAAGAATATATCAAAAAGATTAAACAGCATATACATACTTGTAAAAAGGATAGTTAGCTTAAAATATTTCAATTTGCTTCTGTGTGTGTGTGTGTCTGTGTGTGTGTGTGCTTGGATCTATGTTACATCAAGGAGATTTGGACCAAAAACATTCAATTTTTAAAACCAGATTTTCGATGTGTTTTGTCCCCAAATTGGATCACTGCCCAGTTTTTTTCTTTGCATGACAATATTTCTTATTACTCAGTCTTTCCTAATGTACAGTGCTCTCTTTCAAAGGGAGATATTTCTTACAGTTTTATCAGTCATGTCTATGTTTTGTCAATGGATATTAAAACCAAGAGTTGCAAAGTGTAATTCTTGGTCCCCACCTCACAATTCTAACTACATTCAATAGAAATGTCACACTATTCAACTGAGATTTGTTATCATTTAGATGCTGGAAACAGAATTTCAAATTGGTATCGATACTGAGGACCATTCAAAGCATAAAAAAATAAAACTTTATTTTGCCATCTTTATTGTATAGAACTGAAAGTCTCTTGAGAACCCATCTTATCCCTGGTTCCAGAGAGAAAGTTTTGCAGTTGTCTCATCTGATTATCAGATACAAGAAAATGAGAGTGCTGCATATTGACTATTCTCTTACTGTGTTAGTTTCCTATACTGTCTACAAATTATAACAGACTTTGCAGCTTAGAACAACATCCATTTATTATCACATAGTTTCTCTAGGTCAGAAATCCAGGCAAGCTCAACAGGGTCCTCTGCTCAGAGTCTCCCCAGGCCAAATGCAAAAGGTTGGATGGGCTAGTCCTTTCCACATTATCTGGAGAAGAATCGTCTTCCACACTCATTTTTGTTGTTGGCAGAATGCAGTTCCTTGCATCAGTTGGACTAAGGTCCCATTTCCTTACCTGCTGTCAGTTGGGGGCAGTGAGGTGGATGTGGGGCTCTCCCCTGCTCCTGAAGGCCAAATACATTTCTTTTAACATTGTTCTTTTTATCTTCAAAGCCAGCAATGGTACATCAATTTCTTTTTGCACTTCAATTCTCCCTGACTTCCTCTTCTATCTCTGAGTTTAAGAACTTGTGTGATTAAATTAGACCTAGTTGAATAATCTCCTTTTTGTCATATAAGTAAAGGGTATTCAACGGATGAGAGATTTTTTAAAACATCATTCAGGTAACCAGAGTCTCTATACACCTACCCTAGACTTGCGAGAATATACATTTTATCAGAATATACAATGGTTAAAATGTGTATGCTCTGCACATAAATGTACATATAAAATGTAGGCTTTGGAATCAACTAAGCCCAGGTTCAAGTTTAAGCTTAATTATTCAATAATTAGGTGATTTTCTGAGTCTCTGTTTTTTTAACCTCTAAAACTCAATTATTACCAATTTTATAGGGCTGTTGAATTGATTACATGAGATAAAGCATGAAAGTTAATATAGTAATTAATATAGAGGGAGCCCTAAAAGAATGATTCCCACATAATGTAGAAATTTTATCATTATAAAGAGTATTTATTCAGCTACTCTCCCTAGCAGAGTCCATCCCATCCTTTGGTTCACTTATTTCTCTCCTAAAATGCCTTCTGTCCTCAAGCATGCACAAAAAGATGCCTAAAATATCTCTTTGCCACGAACTCCTCCAAATTTTTCAAGACTTTTTCAAGAATTCCAGTGTAACCCTACACATCTATACACAATGTGCATCATTTGTAATAAGCAGTATGCATGTCTTGCCATCTAATTTTAAAATTCACATTCCACATTTTCCTGAATCGAAATTAGGGTGTCTTGATTACACTAAATCTTTAGTGTCAGGTATGTGATATTGAAACTGAGCAGGACCCTGCAGGGCCTTCCCAGGGACAGATCCCAGGTGTCCCCTGTCTGCCTCTTGTTTGTAAAGCTTTTCAGCTTTAGCCTCCTGGGGCTTCCCTGAGTTCCAAAGAGCGCATTTAATCAGAGAAGTAAGAAAATGCAGAATCAAAGGAAAACATTCATGCAAAACAAAATGATAATAGTTTAGCCATAAGATAAAAAGTCAAGGACTTTTAGTTCCTCCTCAGAGGCTACAGATAATATCCCTAGCCATATCCTTGAGTTGTTTTGCAGACAATAAAATCCCCACCAGGTGGAAAAAGTTAACTGCATGCTGACCACCAGCATGTAGACCCGAGACCTGTTGGAACCAGGAGGTTGATGATGTTGACTCCCAAAATACCACCCAGTTACCTAACCACCAACCAATCAGAAGAATGTCCACAAGTTGATCAGACACCCTGTGGCCCTCTTCCTCACCTTGCCTTTTAAAAACTTTCCCTGAAAGCCATCAGTGGGTTCAGGTCTTTTGAGCATGAGCTGCTCATTCTCCTTGCTTGGCCCCAGGTTGGATGTCTTGCAATAAATGCTGTACTCTCCTTCACCATGACTTGGTGTCAGTAGACTGGCTTTACTGCAAGCAGGCAAGTGGACCCAAGTTTGGTTTGGTAACAATATCTCACCTACCATTAGGACAGTTGTCTATAAACTCCCATTCATTAGCAATTAAAATCTTGTCCAATAAGGAGTTGAATTGGGGAAATTTTATTTACAAAATCGTTTTTCCTTCCCAAAGGAATGGAAGGAAAACCATCAGCACCTTTCACTCATCCCCTATTCAATTCATTTCTGCATCTGGGACAAAGTAATAGAAGAAAGTGCCATTAATACGAATGCACTGTAAACCTTGATTTTCAAATACTAACTCCTGACCTCACAGGGATGATTTATTCAGCACCAGGGATCTCTCTCCTTCTCCATATATATTCTCTATTCTTCCTGATAACTGATCACTATTCACTTCATTCCTGAGAACCACAATTACATTTCCTATTGCAGTCATGATTATACAGAGTATTTTAAGCTGCCAATTTAATCCAAATGTTTATTAAACTCTTTCTGGGGAAAGAAAATTAAATTATTTTAGTAAAACTAGACCTTTATTAGTACACCAGTAAGCATGCAATGTTTATTACAGCTCAGAGATTTCAGCAAATGCCTTTTAACTGAACTTGTTTCGTAGCTGTCCCCTAACAATTTTGTTAAATTCAGTGGTAATTAGCAATTAGGCACCTACATGAACTGGGATGAACATTACCGAATGATAGGTGCATGAGCTGTGTGGAAATACTGACAATGAGGTGTGGAAATACTGACAGTGAGGTAAGGAAATGTGAATAGACTGATGAAAATGATGTTTACTTCCTGTGATCTCATCCATACCCATAGGTTTTAATACCATCCATAAGCCAATAACTCTTAAATTCTTATTCTTGGCAAGCTTTCTATGAGTTTCAAGCTACTTGCAATCTCCTCTTTAATGTCTAATAAGCATCTCAAGTTTTATGTACAAGTAGTAACACAAATACTTTCTTCACTACATACTCACCTCTAGTCTTCCTCATCTCAAAAACATAACAAATAACACATCGACATAATTGTCTGATTGAAAACCTGTGAAAACTGGTAGATTTTTAAAGAACCACAAAACAGCAAGTTATTTTCTTGAAATTATTCTGGCTTTATGGTACATAAATGGATACTACCTAAGCCAGATATCCTGTATAGTATATTACTCTTAATTTTTCTTGCATATCACCCTATTTAAGAAATAATCCTAGAATTTGATTGTTTTGTGCTAATGAACTTGCAAAGATTTCAAAATTAATTAGCAAAATTATTTTCTTCATATCTAAAGTACAATTCTCTCTAGGAAAATATTCTATATATTTTTGTTTGATGATAATATGAAACAAATTTCTAAAAAAATACAATTTCACTCTGTGTATTAACAACAAATATAGGATAAAATGTAAAAACATATACCATTTATAATAGTACAAAAATATTATAAACCTGGGAATAAATTTAACAAATGATGTAAAAGATTTCTACACAGAAACCCATAAAAGCTGTGTTTCATAAAATGCAAGATTTATCAGATTTATTAGACAGAAGATAATATTTTGAATTTGACACTTTCCCCCATAGATTTAGTTCAATTTCAATCAAAATCCAATAAGAATTTGGGGAAATTTGACAAGGTAAAACTAAAGTTTATTTGGGAATATAAGTGGTCAATAAGAACCAAATATTTATTTTGAAAGGATAAGATGAGAAGACTTCCTTTACTGAATGCCAAGACTAATTATAAAGCTATAATAAATATGGCAATACACATTGGTATAAGAATAAAGAGAGAAACACTCAGATACAAACTCACATATAAGTGGACCCTTGAATGTATTACTGCAGAGTGATAGACAAATAATAAAGTTCTCAATAAAAGTTGCTGGAAAATTACCTACATGGGAAAAAGAGTGGAACATAATCCTACTTCAGATTTTTTGAGAAAAAATTGCGATACGCTTTCAAGAGATGTGTAAAATAATGTTAATGTGAAAAATATGTATTTTAGGAGATTATTTAGTAAAACATGCTTTTGACTACAGGATAGGCAAAACCTTTTTTAAAAATAAGCACAAAGAATATTTTTAAAGTTAATGAGAAAAGATAATAAGCTGGGCTACATTAAAATTAAAAACTTGAATTCATCAAGAGACTCCTGCCAAGAGAATGAAAATGCAAGCCACAGAGTGGGAGAAATTACTTGCAACAAATATAGCTCACAAGCTACACACACACACACACACACACACACACACACACACTCACACACAATGTATATATGCCTTTGGTACATATATATGTATATATTCCACATATCTATAATATGTAAGTATAAATATCCCACAAATGAATTTAAAATAAAGAAAACCAGTAGGAAAATGAATAAGATTTAAACTAGTATTTTAAATAATGTGCATTGGTATTTATAGCTCTACAATATGTTTGTAACAACATAAACTGGAAGCAACACAAAAGTTCATTAGTAAGGGAATGAATAAATAGAATATTCACATATTGATATAATACATCAGGGTAAAGGAGTGAACTACCACTAGATGCAATAATACAGATAACTCTAAGAAACATATTTAGTGAAAAAAGAAAGTACAAGACCATTTTAAAATTCAAACAAGCAAAATTAAGCAATTTTTTTAACATGCATAAAGTGGTGTGATGGTAAATTGGTTCTTCAGAAAACAAAAAGTCATGATTTTTAGTTTATACTGATTTTTGTGGTGTAAATACTGCCATCATGGCTGATTTTCTAACTAGCAACATTGCAGATCTGAAAGTGAAATTGGGAAAACGTGCAAATAATAAGCTCTTTGGCGCCAATACTCAGTGGTCCCCGCATATCACTGCATTCACAGGTGATATAGCAATTAAATATTTCTACAAAGCAAAATGCAAACCTTTAAAAAGTGTTCATTTTTTCAAAAAGTTAAAAAAATGATTTTCAGACACATATACAATGAAAACATGAGAAAGATTTTATTCAGCTCATTAATGAAGGAGGGAACTGATCAGATGGTAAACCTGGTTCAAACAAGAATTAGAAGAAAAATGATTATAAGTCCACTGTAAAAGGCATTCTAAAATAGTCTACTTAGCAACAAAAATGATTAATGACCTACAGGACAGTACATAACCTTTGGAGTTATTTTTCTACTAAACAGAAATTATTTGCAATTCTATTGGATAAGATCTACAAGTTTAACAGGTAATTTATGAGTGTGTGAGCCTTTATTTAATAGCAACATCAACCACAGCTACATTTTTCTAGAGCGTTATTTGTTGCAGAAGTTTCTATATAAATTTGAAAGAATATACTGTCCACATTTCTGCTTTATTTCCAAGTTGTAAATAATTGTTCTTAATGACCCTGCCAATTTGATAATATATAGTCTCCAAAGGTTATTCTTCATCACAAAAATGATAGTCCCTCCGAGAGAAAGGGAAATAAAAACAAAAATAATCAAATGGGACCTAATGAAACTTAAAAGCTTTTGCACAGCAAAGGAAATACATAGGGCTACAAGAAGTGTTAATTAACCATATAAAGCTCTTTGAGTATACAGTATTGAGCACATTCTGAAGCAAGAGAATTAACTTCTGTCTCAAAATTTCGTCAAGGAATCTCAAATTGTATAATGTGAAAGCCTTTATTATTATCTCTTTCATCTTGAGGCTAACCAAGAAGAAAAAATTCTCTCCACTATATTTACATACCCATTTAAACTGGAATATGGAAAATACCTTTCTAACCTTTTGGGTCCAGGCTAGTGAAAGTTTAAATGACAATGTATCCAGTCTTTGTTTCCTTCACATTTCACAGAACCAATTCAAGTATAGTTCTCAGCGTGGAGCTAGTTGAAATACTGAGTTCAGACAAACTAACCCTGGGATTCAATAACAAAAGAAAAGATACTACTTAAAAGCCTTTGGCAAAAAACAGAAGAACAATTATCTTGTAACTATTGGGTATCAAATGAGAGAACTTAAAAACAAGAATGATAAAAATATGCTTATAGCTTTCTATTGTCTTTTTGAAGTCACTTATGGAAGTTCAGAAATCATAAGCCCCATAGTTTTAAGCCCTCATAACCCAAGATGCAATTGTATTAATAATTAAAGCTTCTGACAGCTATAGAAAGTAATATACAACCCTACTTTCTTGACTGAGTGGTAAATGATTTATTATAAATGATGAGTATTCTATTTTTCTTTCCTGATTGGCTTAAGTCCAGGAAATGAAAATGTTAGTTACTGACATGTGAAGAAATGAAATCAGTATGCTGAAGTGATTCCATTCCAGTACTATAAATATAACTAGTGTTGCTTTAATGTGTTTTAAAGCTAAGACAAAAGCCACCTCTGACAGTTCCATTTATTATCTTAACATGGAATATTCTGCAATCGAATTTATAGTGCCCTGCCACTAATAATAACCAATGAGACATTTGACTAGTAGTTCCTCAAATAAAATCTTGAGTATAATCTTCAAACTTAAAGTCTGCAGATTCCTCAAATTCTGCCCTTTCCTCAAGTTCTGTATTTCATCTTATGCTAAGATCAAAGGCAGAAAATTGTCTCTAAATTTCTTTGCAGCTGTGAAATTTTATTGTAGAGACAGAACACCAGGGGAAAACCACCCTTCCTTTCACAGTGTTATCCCTAAATTGGCTTCAATTCAACTTAAATAAAAACATTGTATATATGAAACATTATAGATTACTTGGGGAAAAACTAAAGGAAAATATGTCTGGATACTAAGGAAAAAAAGTCTTTCAAAAAAACCCAAAACTTTTAGAAGAGACTACTCACATACTCAGCTCACATACAAACTAGCATGCCTGACCTGAAGTATGTCCTCTTCTATGTTTGAGAAAGAGGACTTGATTGAAATTAAAAAACAAACAAACAAAGAAAAAAACACCTTTCTTTTCTCAGGGTATGGCTTGGCTCTATAACTTCTATCAACCTCTCTGCATCCTTCATTCCATCACCCACATCAGCAGGGTAAACTAGGACACAATTACATTTTCATGGCCAAGAATAGCCAAGGTATTTTTCAAGAAGAACAAAGTGAGCCAGTACAAGATATTGATTTCTATTATAGAATTATAATTTTCAAAAGAGTGTGGTAATTTAACAAGAATACACAAATTGACCAATGGAGCACAATAAAGATGCATACATACATGGTAAACTGATTCATGAAACAGGTGACACCACAGTACAATGGAGAAAGGGTAGAATTTTAAATAAAGGGTGCTACTATTTACAATAGCCAGGTCATGGAAGCAACCTAAATGCCCATCAACAGACAAATGGATAAAGAAGATGTGGTACATATATACAATGGACTATTACTCAGCCATAAAAAGGAACAAAATTGGGTCATTTGTAGAGACATGGATGGATCTAGAGACTGTCATACAGAGTGAAGTAAGTCAGAAAGAGAAAAACAAATATCATATATTAACACATACATGTGGCACCTAGAAAAATGGTACAGATGAACCAGCTTGCAGGGCAGAAATAGAGACACAGATGTAGAGAATAAATGTATGGACACCAAGGGAGGAAAGTGGCGTGGGGGAGGTGTGTGTGATGAATTGGGAGATTGAGATTGACATATATACATTAATATGTATAAAATAGATAACAAATAAGAACCTGCTGTATAAATAAATAAATAAATAAAATAAAATTCAAAAAAATAAAATGAAGGGTGCTAGGTAAGTTGATTCCATACAGGAAATAAAGGAACTTTGTTCTTCTTATGACAACAAAAATTCAATGCCAGATATGCTGCTGATATTGTTATGGAAGGTAAATTAATACAGACTTTTGAAGAAAACATAGAGAATGTCTCCTGAACTTGGATTAGGCGTAGCCATCTCCTGCTCAATTTTTAAAAATACTTTTAAAAAAGGAAATAAAAAATAAATAGCAATGTATGAAGAAGATTAAGAACATTTTTCCATCAATAGATGGGTCATAAGAATGAAGAGGCAATACATAGAACGGAATAAGATATTTGTAGCACACATATTTGATAAATATCTAGTTCTCAAAAAATAGCAAAAGAAAATTTTACAAGTTGATTAAAATCAGTAGAAAAAAGCAAACTTGAAGAGTTACTTTATAAAAAAGGATGTGCATAAATGGCCAAAAAGCAAATGAAAAGTGTCCCACTTCATTTGTTATCAGGGAAATGTAAATTTAAATTACAATAAAATTTCACTGAATACACAAGGGACATTGTAAAATGTAAAAGGGATCATAGCAACAGGTATCAAGGAATTGGAGTAAAAGAGAATCTCATTATACACTGCTGGTGGGTATATAAGTTGTTAGCAAACTCTTTAGAAAATTACTTGGTAGCACAAAACTACACTGAACATAATCTATTACCCACCGACTCCATTTCTGGGTGTGTAACTAACAGAAATGTGCACACCAAAAGACATATATTAGTGTGTTTATAGCAGCACTATTCATAAGTTACCCTAAAATTGAAACAACGCAAATCCCAATCAAGAGTTGAATGAATAAAATACGATATGGTCAAACAATGGAATGCTCTACAGAAATGAGAATAAATGATTTACACCTACTTGCAACAACATGGATGAATCTCAGATATATTATTTTGAGCCAAAGAAGCCAGATACCAAAAGTGTATGATTCTATTGATGTACAGTTTAAAACAGGCAAAATGAATCTATAATATTAAAAATCAGAATAGTGATTACCCTGGGGGAGAAATGAATAGATGATTACATGCTAGATTTTTCTAGGATGCTGCTAGGATGTTCTGTTCCTACATGCCAGTGCTGGTTACAGGTGTAGTAAATTTATAAATTAATCCCCCCATTTCTGATTTGTGTATTTTTCTGTATATATATATTATACTTCCACAAAAATGTCAAAAAAGGAGAAAAAATATCTTTAACATTTTTTCAAAATCTTTCACCAATGCGTTTCCCTAAATTGCAACGCTCAATCTAGGAATAATATCATTTAAAAAATTTTTATTAATTTTATTTTTTGCTGTGTTGGGTCTTTGTTGCTGTGTGCGGGCTTTCTCTAGTTGCGGTGAGCAGGGGCTACTCTTTGTTGCGGTACGTAGGCTTCTCATTGCGGTGGCTTCTCTTGTTGCAGAGCACAGGCTCTAGGCGCTCAGGCTTCAGCAGTTGTGGCTCGCGGGCTCTAGAGTGCAAGCTCAGTAGTTGTGGTGCACGGGCTTAGTTGCTCTGCAGCATGTGGTATCTTCCGGACCAGGGCTCGAACCCGTGTCCCCTGCATTGGTAGGCAGATTCTTAACCACTGTGCCACCAGGGAAGCCCTATCATATTTAATACGGTGTGTTAAAGGGGCAAAGTAATTTCAGCAAAAGAGTTGATTCAGACTAGGCTATGCCACGCACACACACACACACACACACACACACACACACACACCCCAGAGACGCACACTCACATATATCTTCTAAGGAAATAAAATTATTCTCAGATTCAATGAGGTCTAAATCCATATTAATAAAGAATGATTGTTTTCCTAAAGCAATAATTGGTAGAAATATGACATGCCAGAAATGAAAAAAAAACTCCTTTATATTATTATGCGAAGCAATTTCAAACTTATTTATAGCTATATCTGGTTTTTCCAAACTCTATCCGGAGACATAATTGTTCATTAAAAATTGTCCTGTTATTGTGATTTCTCCCCCAAAACACCATTTATTTCTCTTCATTCAGACTGTACAAGAAACCTGCTAAAGAAGCTAAAGAGTTTTTAGTGTTTTACTAACTCAAGATGGAAATGATTGGGCAGTGTGACACACACTGCTCCCAAGTAAGTGCTGGTATTTATGACTAATTTCCCCGTAGCACCTCTCATCCGATTTAAGAGGAGTTAAATCTCCTATGTTCTCCGAGCCAGGAGAAACCTACAAATGTTGTTGAATATTTTTGGCATGTAAGAATTAAATGTTATCTTAAAGAGAGCATTACAAACTAATGGAAAAGTATTTTTTAAAAAATACAGTTTTTAGAAAAGTGGTTGGAAAAAATTAAGTTTGGATCTTTACATCATAGAACAACTAAACTATATGCCGCCCAATAAATTTACAAGTTATGTGTAAAAATGAACAGTCTTAAAACACCAAAAACAGTACAAACAAAATGTAAAATGATGATGTTCTAAGGGAAAATAATCAGAGGTGAATAAGGTGACATATTAAGTACACATTTTATAGATATTTTAAACCCTGAATAGTCACAGATAACATTAAAAGATTAAAAAATAAACTTGTAAATTTTGTAATAAGTATGATCAAAGTTAATTTTTAATATGTAAAAATGTCATAAATCTAAATTTATTAACATATACAGCAATAAAAATAGATGTGAAAGAATGGGTACAATTTTTTAAAGAAGTGTTTTACTTTAATATTGATATAATTACTTAATTTAAAATAACTAAATTCTATTTGCTGCCAAAATTTTTTTTAGGACTAGTACTTTGTGAGAGAGGGTATGGTGTGACCAGAAATTATTACTGTTGATGAAAGATAAAATTGTGGTGCAGGTCTGGAAATTATTTTGGAGGTCTATATAGAGAGGACAAAAGTATTTTTCTATCCTTTGGGCCAGAATTAAATTCCTCAAAACTTCATTCATAGGTGTGGCAATTTAGGTGAGAATATGCATTATAGAATTGTTTACAGGGGAAAAAAAGAACTAACCTACAAATTAATAGATGAGATTGTTCAGTAATTTATGTTACTCATATGTTATAGAATGTTATTCATCAAATATTTTATACTTTTGAAGAATATTTAATATAGCCTAATGCTAAAAGCAAGTATTGAGTTAAAAAATATACAATAATGTATTTGCAGGATAGTAGTTTAATGTCAATTTTATAAATATATATCTATTTCTACCTTCATTATTTTTTATCCGTCTATTTATTAATCATCTGAGTAGTGAAAAACTTTTCAGCATAACAAAATATTAAACTTTGGATATTGGAATTATCAATAATTTAATCTCCTTTTTATATTCTTATATTGTCCAACATTTCTCAGGGAACACTTTTAAAATCAGAATAAACTGTTGAAAATAAATGGCCTCATTCCTCTTAAGTTTTTTCACCTTTGCTTTTCTTATCTTACTGTAGTTGTACAATGTACATGTACAATGTATATTTGTAAAATGTAGCCAGTTGTACAATGTACATGTACAATGCATATTTGTACACTGTAGCCAGCACAGAATAGCACATCATGTATAAAAGGAAATTTTTTGTTATTCATTAATTCACCTACTAGATCATATTGGACTACTCCTCCTTATATTCCACAAATAATCATGTATTTAAACTTCTAAAATTTCATCAAAAGTCTTTACTATTTCCAACCTCTCTGCAACTGATAAATCAGTTTCTCAAAGAATATAGTTTTTCTGCTGATTTCTGTTTCTAAGATCTTAAAACTTAACAATTAGAGCTAAATTACATATAACCACACAAATCTGCATCTTCTCAAAAGTAGTTGAGGTAAACAAATTAAATAGTTCTTAGTAATTGAATATAACCTATCAAAATTATGGCAGACAATGAAACTTTTTTACATATTTCCAATCTAGAAATTTGTTTTAAGTGGCATCTGATTACCTTTCCTTTCCTTTCTCCAAGTCAAAAATGAAGTCTACTTTACTGTAATATAACCGGTAATCTGAAATAAATGCCATATTTTTTTCATAAGTCAAAACCTGTGTACATTACCTTCATGAACTTCAGACTCATCAACATCAGCATCAGAAAGGAATACAGGATTCCAAATTAGTATTTCAATATCTCTTTGTTAATGTGAAAATCATTTACTGAAGCCTAGCCAATCAAAACAAAAAGAAATTGGATGTACACCAGGATTGAGGATTTCTGCCAATGTTTCCTTTATGTAAATAGCACCAGAAAAAGAAACAGACAAAAATATCTCCAGAATCTGCTTAGACTTTCAAATCAAGGGTCACCTGGAAATGTTTTCTCACATAGATGATTGCCAAAATTTGTATACTTATTAGAGAACTTTTCAAACAACTAGATTTCTTATTGCATATGAACTCAGAGGGCCTCTGTGGGTTTTGCAGTGGTACTGAGCTGGACTCACATCTCTGAGTTGCCATATTCCACCTATATGACCCTAAGCCTACAATGTCCTCTCTGTCAAGAATGACCTTCCTCTTCCTTTCTGCTTAGAGAATCATCTCATTTTTCAAAACTCGGAAAAAAAGAAAAGATAGCATACTTCCAGGAACTTTTGGTGTCATTGAAGGGAGAATCTCTCTACATTGAAAATTAGAAATAACTATGAACAAGCAAATGGTAAACTGATCCATACGGGATGAAACTACATAAAGTTGAGTTTGGAGATATTAAGAAAGTTGCTATACAAATGAAAAATGAATTTTAATATTTAGTTTTGGCATAAGATAAAATAGCTAGCATTTTATTTTTATATACAAAAATAAAAATAAAGTTATGGCAAAATTAAAATTCCAAAGTAATCAAATACTGCCTTTTACATATGTCTTTTGCAAATGGTAGGCACACAGCAGGAAAAAACAGCACTGAGTGAATGGAAACATGTAATATGATAAAGGAAAAAATGAGAGGATATGAGAAATGATGTAAGAAGTTACAATTAATCATGGTTTCACCAGCCTCAGAGAGACAATTTTGAAATGCAGGCTTTCACTTGACAGTAGCCCTTTTCCTCTCTGAGGGGGGGCCTACAGAAACCCACTGAAGTTTAAGACATCATCTGAGGGTAAGAAGGACCTTTTATTCCTTATTATTATTTTACCTTCACTTCTCACCACCCTCACATATGTACCAGCAGGAGGAGGAGGATACTCTGCGAGGTTTCCAGCAGCCATGTGTACTTTGTGGCAGATACAGAGGGGTTATCAAAGGACACTTGCTAAATTCACATAGTATTATGTATTACGAAAACCACAATAGAATAATGATAATTATAATTGATTTAATTTTTGATTTAAACTTGCTAAGATTCCTTTTTGTGGCCACATTTAAAACAAAGATGTGTTCATAGGTGACACATGATAGAAAATGTGCTTTATTTAAAACTGAGCCAGATAAGCACACACTGGGTTTGTATTTATCACCTAAAATGGCACCACAACGTGGTAAGATGTATACACAGATTTCAATTCACTGGGCTCCTTAAATATGCATAAAATGTGAACTGCTCTGCATAGGTGCACTTCCTTACTGAAAAGAATCACATTTGGTGGTAAACTAGGAAGTCAAAATGCAATGATTAAAAGTTTATATAATTAAGACAGAAAAAAGATGAAGACGATGGGGACAAGGGATATTTCTTATTTATCTCATTCGAAGCAGTAAGCAAAGAATCAGGAAAAATGTGGCACTAAATAAATTCGTCATGGTTTTAATCATTTAACAAATATTACATTTCTACTATGGCAGTCTTCTAAATGTGGGGGAGGGAGGGAATGGGATATAAAGGTAAGGGAATCATATTCTAGTGATAAGGATAGTGTTTGTTGAATGGATGACTATACCTACCTGGGTAAATTCAACTAAAGAAGGGGAGAAAGTTCAGATAGGCATAAAGATTTGGAAAGAATCTTTTTATTGTATGCATATTACCTATACTTTAGATTTATAGAACATTTATTTTATCAAAACTTTATATTTACAGATTATTATTTTACCTCACAACAACACTCCAAGAAGGTATTAACATAACCATTTCATTAATAAGTAAGGCTCAAAGTAGTGAATTGTATTGCTTAAATTCCCATAACTATTAGGGGTCAAGTAGAATCTTGAACCCAGGTTCTGGTGGTTTCTTTTGTTTTACTTTATGGAAGAGAGTGCATCTTCTCTACTACAGGCACACCTGAGAGATATTGTGAGTTCAATTCCAGATCACATCAATAAATTAAATCACAATAAAGTGAGTCACACAAATTTTTTTTGGCTTCGCAGTACATAAAAAGTTTGTTTACACTATACTCTAGCCTATTAAGTGTGCAATAGCATTATGTCTAAAAAAACAATGTACATACCTTAATTTAAAAAAATACTTTAGGGCTTCCCTGGTGGCGCAGTGGTTGAGAGTCCGCTTGCCGACGCAGGGGACACGGGTTCGTGCCCCGGTCCGGGAGGATCCCACATGCTGCAGAGCGGCTGGGCCCATGAGCCATTACCGCTGAGCCTGCGCATCCGGAGCCTGTGCTCCGCAACGCGAGAGGCCACAGCAGTGAGAGGCCCGCGTACTGCAAAAAAAAAAAAAAAAAACTTTATTGCTAAAATATGCTAACCATCCTCTGAGCCTTTAGCGAAGTCCTAATCTTTAGCTGATGGAGGTTCCTGTCTTAACATTGATAGCTGCTGACAGATTAGGTGGTGGTTGCTGAAGCTGGGGTATCTGTGGCAATTTCTTTAAATAAGACAAAAATGACGTTTGCCCCATTGATGGACTCTTCCTTTCACGAAAGATTTCTCTGTAGCTCACAGTGCTGTTTGATAACATTTTACACCCAGCTGAATTTCTTTCAAAATCAGAGTCAATCCTCTTAAATCTTGCTGCTGCTTTATCAAATAAGTTAACATCATATTCTAAATCCTTTCTTGTCATTTAAGCAATCTTCAAGCATCTCCACCAGAAGTAGCTTTCATCCCAAGAAAACACTTTCTTTCTCATCTATGAGAAGCAATTCCTCATCTGTTCAATTTTTAACATGAAATTGCAGGCATTCAGTCACATCTTCAGGCTCCACTTCTAATTCTAGTTCTTTCCACCACATCTACAGTTACTTTCTCCACTGAAAACTTGAATCCCTTAAAGTCATCCATGGGGATTGCAATCAGCTTCTTCCAAACTCCTGCTAATATTGTTATTTTAGCCTCTTCCCAGGAATCATAAACATTCATAATGGCACCTGGAATGATGAATCCTTTCCGTAAGGTTTTCAATTTACTTTGCCAAGGTCCATCAGAAGAATCGCCATTTATAGGTTATAGCCTTGTGAAATGTATTTCTTAAATAAGACCTGAAAGTCAAAATTACTCCTTGTCCCATGGGCTGCAGAATGGATGTTGTGTTAACAGGCATGACAGCAGCATTAATCTCCTTGTACATATCCATCAAAGATCTTGGGTGACCAGGTGCATTGTCAGTGAGAAGTCATATTTAGAAAGGAATCTTTTCTGAGCAGTAGGTCGGCACAGTGGGCTTAAATGATGTTGTAAACAGATGTACCATCATCTAGACTTTGTTGTTCCATTTCTAAAGCACAGGCAGAATAGATTTAGCATCATTTTTAAGGGCCCTGGGATTTTGGGGATGGTAAATGAGACCTGGCTTTGACTTTAAGTCACCAGATGCATTAGCCCTTAGACAGGCTGAGAGTCAGCCTGTCTGTCCTTTAAAACTTTGAAGCCAGGCATTGACTTCTCCTCTCTACCTATGAAAGTCCTAGATGGCATCTTCTTCCAACATAAGGTTGTTTCATCTACATTGAAAATCTGTTGTTTAGTATATCCACCTACATTAATTATCTGAGCTAGATCTTCTGGATAACTTGCTGCAGTTCTACGTGAACACTCATGGTTTCACCTTACACTTTTATGTTACAGAGATGGCTTCTTTCCTTAACCCTCATGAACCAACCGCTGCTGGCTTCAAATCTTTTTTCTGCAGCTTCCTTACCTCTCTCAGCCTTAACAGAATTGAAATGAGTTAGAGCCTTGTTTTGGATTAGGCTTTGGCTCTAGGGAATATTGTGTATGATTTGGTGTATCCAAACCACTAATACTTTCTCCATAACTAGAAATAAGTCTGTTTTGTTTTCTTAACATTTGTGTGTTCACTGGACCAGCACTTATAATTTCCTTCAAGAACTTTTCCTTCACATTCACAACCTGGCTAACTGGTGCAAGAGGCCCAGACTTTGGCCTATGTCAGCTTTCAACATGCCTTCCTCACTAAGTTTAATCATTTCTAGCTTTTGATTTAAAGTGAGAGACTTGTGACTTTTCCTTTCAGTTGAACACTTAGAGGCCATTTTAGGGTTATTAATTGGCCTAATTTCAATATGGTTTTGTCCTCAGGAATAGGAAGGCCCGAGGAGAGGGAGAGAGATGGGGGAACAGCCGGCTGGTGGAGCAGTCAGAACATACGCACAATATTTATTAAGTTGACCACCTTATATGGCACAGTTTGTGGTGCCGCGACACAATTACAATAGTAACATCAAAGGTCACGGATCACAGTTCACCATAACAAATATAATGAAAAAGTTTGAAATATTGTGAGAATCACCAAAATGTAACACAGAGACATGAAGTGAGCAAATACTTCTAGAAAATATGGCACTGATAGTCTAGCTTGAAGAAATGTTGCCACAAATCTTCAATTTTTAAACAACGTTCTATCTGTGAAGTGCAATAAAGCAAAGCACAATAAGATGAGGTATGCTCTTACCTTCATGGAACCTGTCAGGGTTGTATTCCCATTAAGTCTCTTCCTGTGAAAACTAATCCAGTGAAAATAATATTGTACCTGCATCTGAAAAATCTCAGGCTCTATCTGATATTGCTGTGGACAAGCAGCTTGCCTGTGGTCATGCGTGCTCATGTACAGTTTCTTCATTTCTGAGGAGACTTCTACAAAGCTTCTATCCCACTACAATCAATGGTCCGTTGTCTAGTGTAGATTTTATTCTAGTTTTTCTTGTTGTCTGTTTATTAGTGCTCCTTGGGGTATTCTGCTTGTCACCCACTTTTACCAAAGTCTTGAAGAGGAGTTCCTTAGGATCAAGGCCTTGTCTGGTCTCACTGTTTCCTCGATAGGACTCAAAATTCTTCCAACTAGTGCCATTGGAGAGGTTACTATAGGGCAAGTCACACTTTATTTACTGTTCTCTATCTTTATTTTCCATGACACTATTATATAAAACATACAGGTGTATAAGACTTAATTAAAGCCTTGAGAAAATGAAATGTAATTACAGTGTAGGAGGAGAAAACTTTGGTATATGTGCCACATAATAATTTTCTTACAAAATAAGGGTACTTATTCAAGAGGTTAAGCTTTAAGGAGGCAGGCGGGGAAGAAGGTCCCTTTATAGAGAAAGACTATTTTCATCCTAATTTCTTTCATTCAGATTTTTTTCTCTCTTCAAAAATTGATCTAACCTCTGCTATTTTGCTAACCCTCTCTACCCACAAAATTTCATCTGATGCCAAGCTCCATATTCCTCCTTTTTTTAATCAGGTGAGATTAACACACTATGGGTGTGTCAGGACAGCTTCAGTAGGATAATCAGGGCTTTCTATTTGAGAGAAACGTATATTAATTACATTCTGAGAAGTACAGGAAATATCTATTCTTCCCTGACTGGATGAGGAGAAATGATATAATTCGTCTCTGCATATAGTAACTTTAGATTTAGAACTCTTTGACTTCACCCCCTTATGCAGTATTATTTGTAACCTTAATACCACACGGTCATCACCAACTTGTACTTTCCATGGAAATGTGCTTTTTTAGTTGATCTTAGAGTCCACAGGGCCAATTTTATAACTCACAAACAGGATGCAAGTCCCTTCTCATTCTGGTCTTCCCTTGGGAATTTCCAAGACAGATACTTTGTCAAAGTACTTACTTCTCTGCTATCCTAACACTCCATTAACTGCTTTTCACCTTTATCAACAGTTGTTTTGGTCATTAGTATTTGAATTGCAACAAGTTCATGCCAGTACTCATCATCACCTAAACTCTTGTTCAATTTTTCCTAAAAATCATTGTCTGCACTTCTCCTGATTGTCTGTTGCAAGTTCTCAAGCAGCTCAGTTGGTGATACTCAGTCTACCCACAGTGCACTTCAAGGCATGTATTGTACTCTTCCAGCATCAAGTATTTACAGCTGGGTGACTACCTGACTCCTGTTCTCCAGTGTTCCTTTTTTTTCCCAGGTAGTATGGCAATTTCTCCCTTATTTTCAGTTGTACCCACAACATAGTGGTATAGGTCCAAATATCAATACATTTGGAACTTCCACACTTAGCTCCTTGGTGGCAGGAAACCCCTATCATATTCGTTTGGATTGCTGTTAATAAAGGGATTTTCTTTTTACCTTTGATCATCCCAACCTCTGCTTTGAACTTAAGGGATGGGAAATGAGTCGGATAATGCTCAGGATATCTTTATTTTGTGCCAGGGATCACTATTCTCTTGTTATACTGTTGTGAAAATGTAAACCAAAATATATGAATTAATCAAAAAGATGGGTGGGATGGACTGAAGGCCACCAGATGAAAACCAAAGGAAATGTCTTTAGTTTGACTTGTTTCCAATTGATTAAAAGTCTTAAATTGAGTGAGGGTGTAGATTAACTGTGTTTTTTTGTTTTGTTTTGTTTGCTTGTTTGTTTATACTGTTGTCGCCTCTCCCGTTGCAGAGCACAGACTCCGGACGCGCAGGCTCAGCGGCCATGGCTCATGGGCCCAGCCACTCTGCGGCATGTGGGATCTTCCCAGACCGGGACACGAACCCGTGTCCCCTGCATCGACAGGCGGACTTTCAACCACTGTGCTACCAGGGAAGCCCTGCAGAATCTTATTAGTCATCAATTTTATACACATCAGTGTATACATATCAATCACAATTGCCCAATTCAGAACACCACCATACCCACCTCACCGCGGTTTTCCCCCCTTGGTGTCCATACGTTTGTTCTCTACATCTCTGTCTCAACTTCTGCCCTGCAAACCGGTTCATCTGTACCATTTTTCTAGGTTCCACATATATGCGTTAATATACAATATTTGTTTTTCTGTTTCTGACTTACTTCACTCTGTATGACAGTCTCTAGATCCATCCACGTCTCAACAAATGACTCAATTTCATTCCTTTTTAAGGCTGAGTAATATTCCATTGTATATATGTACCACATCTTCTTTATCCATTCATCTGTTGATGGGCATTTAGGTTGCTTCCATGACCTGGCTATTGTAAATAGTGTTGCAATGAACATTGGAGTGCATGTGTCTTATTGAATTATGGTTTTCTGCGGGTATATGCCCAGTAGTGGGATTGCTAGATCATATGGTAATTCTATATTTAGTTTTTTAAGGAACCTCCATACTGTTCTCCATAGTGGCTGTATCAATTTACATTCCCACCAACAGTGCAAGAGGGTTCCCTTTTCTCCACACCCTCTCCAGCATTTGTTGTTTGTAGATTTTCTGATGATGCCCATTCTAACCAGTGTGAGGTGATACTTCATTGTAGTTTTGATTTGCATTTCTCTAATAATTAGTGATGTTGAGCAGCTTTTCATGTACTTCTTGGACATCTGTATGTCTTCTTTGGAGAAATATCTATTTAGATCTTCTGCCTATTTTTGGATTGGGTTGTTTGTTTCTTTAATATTGAGCTGCATGAGCTGTTTATATTTTGGAGATTAATCCTTTGTCCATTGAATCATTTGCAAATATTTTCTCCCATTCTGAGGTCTGTCTTTTCATCTTGTTTATACTTTCCTTTGCTGTGCAAAAGCTTTTAAGTTTCATTAGGTCCCATTTGTTTATTTTTGTTTTTATTTCCATTACTCTAGGAGGTGGATCAAGAAAGATCTTGCTGTGATTTATGTCAAAGTGTGTTCTTCCTATGTTTTCCTCTAAGAATTTTATGGTGTCTGGTCTTACATTTAGGTCTCAAATCCATTTTGAGTTTATTTTTGTATATGGTGTTAGGGAGTGTTCTAATTTTATTGTTTTACATGTAGCTGTCCAGTTTTCCCAGCACCACTTATTGAAGAGACTGTCTTTTTTCCATTATATATCTTTGCCTCCTTTGTCACAGATTAGTTGACCATAGGTGCGTGGGTTTATCTCTGGGCTTTTTATCTTGTTCCATTGATCTATGTTTCTGTTTTTGTTCCATTATCATATTGTCTTGATTACTATAACTTTGTAGTATACTCTGAAGTCAGGGAGTCTGACTCCTCCAGCTCCATTTTTTACCCTCAAGACTGCTTTGGCTATTCGGGGTCTTTTGTGTCTCCGTAAAATTTGAAGATGATTTGTTCTTGTTCTGTAAATAATGCCATTGGTAGGTTGATAGGGATTGCATTGAATCTGTAGATTGCTATGGGTAGTATAGTCATTTTCACAATGTTGATTCTTCCAATCCAAGAACATGGTATATCTCTCCATCTGTTGGTATCATCTTTAATTCCTTTCATCAATGTCTTATAGTTTTCTGCATACAGGTCTTTTGTCTCCCTAGGTAGGTTTATTCCTAGGTATTTTATTTTTTTAATCTAGAAGAGGTGCCAATTTTTGTTCAGTAAAACAGATAACCACAAGGTTATCTTTTTTTAAAAATCTTTATTTTATATTAGAGTATAGTTGATTTACAGTGTTGTATTATTTTTGGGTGTATGGCAAAGTGATTCAGTTACACATATATATATAGCTATTCTTTTTCAAATTCTTTTCCCATTAAGTTATTACAGAATATTGAGTAGAGTTCCCTGTGATATATAGTAGGTCCTTGTTGATTATCTATTTTATATATAGTAGTGTGTACACAGTTTTATTTTATTGCTCTGTGAGATATTAACAAGTTTTGTATGTAACCAGGCAATCTTATTCTAACATTACTTTCTTAAATTTACTACAAATACCCTAGTTTCTTAAGTGTTGTGTGGACAAGTTTTAACATCTTCCCAGTTTCCTCATTAATTAATGAGTTAAATAAAATCTATGACAAAAGTTGTTTCTCAGGCTTTCCTGGTGGCACAGTGGTTGAGAGTCCGCCTGCCGATGCAGGGGATACGGGTTCATGCCCTGGTCTGGGAAGATTCCACATGCCGCGGAGTGGCTGGGCCCGTGAGCCATGGCTGCTGAGCCTGCGCGTCCAGAGCCTATGCTCTGCAACGGGAGAGGCTACAACAGTGAGAATCCTGTGTACCGCAAAAAAAAAAAAAAAAAGTTGTTTTTGAATGAGCCTGAAAGTCATGATTTTACCTTTCAAAAAATTTAACTTTAAACATTCTGCTCCCACCAGTGGGTTTCCATTTAGGATATTCTGGCTCATCCTTGTGTGATTTTGCTTGACTCTGCCATTCTGATTTCTAGTAGTACTGATGCAACCGATGATTCTACATTTAATAGGCCTTACAAATTTCCTGTTTTTTAAAAAATTTTTAATTATATATTTATTTTTTGCTGCATTGGGTCCTTGTCACTGCACAAGGGCTTTCTCTAGTTGAGAAGAGCAGGGGCCACTCTTCATTGTGGTGCACGGGATTCTCATTGTGGTGGCTTCTTTTGTTGCAGAGCATGGGCTCTTGTTCACGGGCTTCAGTAGTTTTGGTGTGTGGGCTCAGTAGTTGTGGCTCCTGGGCTCTAGAGTGCAGGCTCAGTAATTGTGGTGCACAGGCTTAGCTGCTCTGCGGCATGTGGGATCTTCCTGGACCAGTGATTGAACCTGTGACCCCTGCATTGGCAGGTGGATTCTTAACAACTGCACTACCAGGAAAGTCTACAGATTTCCTTTTAATTCACCTTTTAGAGTCATTCAGCTGATGCTATCAGAGGCTTCCAGGCCTCTGACCCACCAATTTTTATTTTTAATCAGATGAAAAAATTCAATTAAAAATAACTTCTGATTTAAAACTTCATGAAAATATACATAAAAGATAATTTAATTTTGTGAAGCTCATATGCCTTTTTATAATAGAAGTCCAATCACATATTTGGAATACAAATTTAGTTTCATCAGCTCAGAGGTTTTAAGAGAAAACTTTATTGATCTGGATTATTGACCCAAGGTTTCCAAAATTAATGAAGATTACTCTTTATGGAACTGTAAGTTTGGAGCCAAGAGCCAGGAGAAGCAGCCATTTGAACAGATTTGTACTGGAGATACAGTGTATTTAAACTTTCATTTTAGAATCTTTGATTACACAGTCACTGGGTGTTATGTATATATATCAGCATTCAGTGCAAGTTTTTATATCAGGAAAACCAAAATAAGTACACAGCAGAAACTAATTTATTCTGATTATTATTACACTTGAAATTCTAAAGCTCCTGCTCCAATAACATATGGATCCTTGTTACTGTAATTTTGTCATGTTTAAGAGAGAAAATTTCATGTAATGGGCTGAATCTCATCCATAATACCATGAATCTCTGATGTCTGAAAGTAGAAAAGTAAATGATGTGATGACATTGAGGCCTGGATGGGACTCTCAAGAAACTCATCCAGCAGACCACTCCTCTACCTGCAAGAAGCCTTCTCACTTGCCAGTCCTGTATCACCACTACCACCCCAGGGTTCCAGGAGACACAGTTGAGGATGCCTGCCTAAGAGCATTCTAGAAGCTGTATGAACTCCCATATTTTCATAGTTATTTCTCTTTTTTGTTCTCTTTCTGGTAAACATGGTGGATTTACCTTTATAATAGTGATGTAAAGCTTCCTCTTTAAATAAATTTAAATTAAAAATGAATTCATACAAGAGAACTGTTGAGTAAATTATAGTTCTATTGGCATATGGCTAGAACAAAGCTTGAAACTCAAATAAGTGCACAAAAGTAATCTTGTGCCTTTGTGAAAATCAAAGATTGATACTTAGGGAATCTAAAATAGGGATAACACTTCCTTGTATTTAAGATTTTTTTTTTTTCAGTAAATCCCATGGAGAGGTTAGTAAATAGTATAGTCAATGGAAAATATACTCAGGCTTTTTGGTTAGGCAAACCACAGCTTAAACGCCACCACTGTTTAAGGAGACCTTGGACTCAGGGTCCTCATATATAAAATAGGAATCTTATCTCATGAGACTGGTGTATGGATTAAATGACATTGCACACATAAAGTGAATGGTACGTAGATCCTACTCATTCATTACCTTTGACTCCTTCTTGAATAATGATATTTGCTGTTTCTGATTCTTAATGGCTTATGAACTGGAAGTAGGTCATTTTACATTGCATTATTTTTTTGTAATGTGTCAACAAAATAAGGAAAAGTCAGATATTAAAGCCCCATACTACCATGGCACAGGGAAATAAAAGTCTATGTCAATGGCAAAAAGAAAGAAAATGAAAAAAGAACAAAAGAAAGAGAAAGAAAGAAAGAAAACTGTATATCATCCACTGAAATGACAGATGGACACACCTGATGGCAGCAAGTAAGCAGTAATGGCAGAGAAGTGTACCCTGTGACAGATTTAAACCCAGGCATATCTTTTCTTGGTTCCATGAGTGAATCCCAAATGACAATAGTACTAAGATATTTGTGACTTTTTTTTCTTTACTTCCTACTGTTTTTATCATTTTGTTTTTGTTTCTAGTTTGTACACAGACAACAAGTTATTCTACTATGGTAATAATAAAAATCAAATATTTGATTTTATGGTCTAAATATTTGATAATCTCCACCAAAAAGATTATAGAGATCTATTCTATGTTGTTTGAGCTAGGAAGGAGTATATGGCTTGTTAGTCTATTTATTTGTTAGTTTTTTAAAATTGCTTTTTAGCCTGTTGATTTATTTGTGAGTGTATATCAATTAAAAATTGCATATGCACTGAGAAGGAAAACAGCTCTTTGAAACCTGAAAAGATGATTTTTCATTTTGTGTTTTTTTTTTTTTTTTTTTTTTTTTTTTGCGGTACGCGGGCCTCTCACTGTTGTGGCCTCTCCCGTTGCGGAGCACAGGCTCCGGACGCGCAGGCTCAGCGGCCATGGCTCACGGGCCCAGCCGCTCCGCGGCATGTGGGATCCTCCTGGACCGGGGCACGAACCTATGTCGCCTGCATCGGCAGGCGGACTCTCAACCACTGCGCCACCAGGGAAGCCCTTGTGTTTACTTTTGACTCAGGATTTAGTTTGTAGAATTGAAACATAATTTGTCTATGTGTCTGTAACTGAAGAAAGCTTTAACCTTTCATTTTGAGTGAGAAATATTTTCCTAATTCCAGAGGGTACAAAGTAGATTATAACATTTCTTAATTAAATAGATTATCTTCCAATTGTTTTAGTTATATGTATGCACATATAAAAATTAGAATATTTTTAAATTTCACAGTAAATAAGTAAAATGAATCAATGATCCTTTAAAAGTACTAAGACATATGTTTATTATAGACACTGCTATCATAGAAACTTTTAGAGTCCAAGATCATATAAACAATGTGAATTTTTAAAATTATATTATTACTTAAATAATTTTATGTTTAAAGATAAATGATAACTATATGTTTGTTACTTGTTTCAATATGGCATAAAATATAAACCTTTTCTAAGATTATAAAAATATTATCTATTTTATAAGATTTATAACAGCTTTATCTTTTATAAAATTTGGATTTGTTTTCTCATAAAGAGATAAATTAGTCTGAAATTTCTAAACTTCTCATACTGGTTTACTAATATTAAATCTATATAATGTTTAAGCTCATAAAAATGTAAGTGTGAGGGGCTTCCCTGGTGGCACAGTGGTTAAGAATCCGCCTGCCAATGCAGGGGATATGGGTTCGAGCCCTGGTCCAGGAAGATCCCACATGCCGCGGAGCAACTAAGCCCATGCACCACAGCTACTGAGGCTGTGCTCTAGAGCCCGCTAGCCACAACTACTGAGCCCACATGCCACAACTACTGGAGCCCATGCTCCACCACAGGAGAAGTCACCACAATGAGAAGCCTGTGCACCGCAATGAGGAGTAGCCCCTGCTTGTAGCAACTAGAGAAAGCCCACAGGCAGCAACGAAGGCCCAACACAGCCAAAAATAAACAAATTTTGAAAAAAGAGAACAAATGTGAAAATGATTTTTAAAAATGTAAGTGTGGATTTAATTAAGTTGAATCATAATTCTGACAAGATTTTTTTATAAAAAGTATAAATATGTTTTATAGTATATCATACTGAACAAAATTTCTTAGATCTTTAGATAACCAAAATCCTTCAACTAATACTAAAATGAGTTAGTGAATAATCTTTAAATTCTTAGATAATTTCTTAGACTGAATAGTGAACAACTGGTTACATAGCATAATTTTAATTTTATATTATTTACTTCTTATTTGCATGTGGTGTGGAGTGGCTTTATCTTTGGTTCATAGTAATGAACCTGTTCTTTCTTGCCACTTTAATAAGGCAGAAAATGGATGTTTGTAGCTATACTTATGTTATATGTATTTATGAGCTGTGATAATTTGCTAAAATTGTGCTTAGATATAATAAAGTTTCAGTACCATCTTCCAGTTTCCTCTTTCAATAGAAGATGGTAATTTTGGTTAAAAATTATAACTAATATCGGTTACTGAGACTATACTAGGAGTAATAATCATTGAGAAATCACTGTGTATGTAAAATTGAGGCATTTGCTTTCAAAGAAAAAAGGAGAGTAATTTTGTCTTAAAGTACAAGTTTGATCCAAAATAAGAAAAAACACAGAAAAGGAAAAAAGACTTTGCTGTGTACAGCAAGTAGTAGAAGGTATGAGGGAAGTTAATTTTGTTTGCCTTGGTTTATAATACCTGGGCTTGAAAGGCTCTATGAAGAGTTTTAAATTTTGGCAAAGTTAAGTCAGTTTCAATGGACTTACTCACCAGATAATTTAAAGAGGTTTGGGGAGACTCATGAAAATTTTGCTGTCAAACATGCATTGATGCAAAATTAAAATTTGGCTTTTTTCTCTGTCAAATTGAAAACTAAGTCTTAGAAACTCTTAATGGATAATAAAATATCATTCTTTATCTTCTACATAAACTTCCCACGTAGCAGAGATGCCATATCTTATCAGAATAATATTCTCTGCTTAGGTTTGACTTTATATGCAACTGGTTAATTTAAAACAAAAAAGGAAAATATTTATTCACTTATGGAAAAAGGAAAGTTTCTTACAAAACTGTTATAATTTTATCTTTATTTAAAGCATTTTATCCCTTTAAGTAGATAGCCAAATACTGTTTCTCCGCATCAATGGTCCTATCTTGAGTCATCAAATCTGCTCTAATTTTTTGGTTTGCCTCAAATATCAGATCCCAAATTTAGAAAAAAATAAAACAATATATTTAGGGGGTCTTTATAGGTCTTCTAGACAAGTACAAAGATCTGTTGCTTTACCTTATAAAAAAAGATGATAGTAACAATTAGGGTTGTTTGCTGTGTTCCATATTTCATAATTAGCTTAACATTATTGTAAAATCTGTGTGGGAAGAATCATCAAAACAGCAGAAACACACAACCTTTTCTTTATTAAAGTTTATATAGGTCAAATATTATTATAATCAGTATTTCAGAAATTATGCAGCACTCAAGTAATTTGCCAGAAGACTTGCTATAAACTATAGGTTGGACTTTGTGATACTGATTTAAAAAGGCAGTCAGAATGCCTACTGAAAGGACTTCACCAGACACTCTAAATTATTGTTGCTTCAAGGAACAGATAATTAGAAGTATCTTCCAAGCTGACAACGCTTAGGAAACATTCGTACAATATAGGTGGTCTGAGTCAGTAATTCTAGAACTCTTTTCTATCTGGAAGCAGACCTACTTTATGAAAGCAGACCACTTACTCAAGATGCATAGTTAAAAAAATTACAAATTACATAATGAAATGATGAAGGAAATTCAATTGTGGTGATATTTTGGAAATATTGTTGGTATCATTTTATTGTCCTAATTTTATGTATATATGAGTTTTATAGACTGAATGTTTGTTTCCACCCTGCTGCCCCCAATTCATATGTTAAATCCTAATGACCAATGTGATGTATTTGGAGGTGGGCCTTTGGGAGGTGATTTGAGTCATGACTGTGAGCTGTCATGAATGGATTCATGCCCTTATAAAAGAGACTCCAGAGAGCTCCCTTGTCTTTTCCACCATGTGAGGAGACTGCAAGACAGCTGTCTGTGAACCAGGAAGCAGGTTCTCACCAGACACTGAATCTACTGGCACCTTGATCTTGGACTTCCCAGTCTACAGAACTGTGATAAATAAATTTCTGTTGTTTATAAGCCACGTAGTTTATGGTGTTTTGTTATAGCAGCCCAAATGGACTAAGAAAATGAGGAAACCCTTTTAATTCTTAATATAGTAGGTTATGCTTTTCCAAACTGAAATTAGCCATTTTAAATAAAATTTGTTCTCAATAACTCTTCAGAATTGAGAGAGAAATACTTTGCTGAATCACCTTACATTTTCCAAGCAATCACTTTATTTACATAGGCTCAATGAAAATCCATCCTCCTTTTTACCAAGATATATAATTGGAAAAACAGACTCATAAGTTGTCAAATTGATTGTGTAACCAATATCACACCTGTAGTGTCATATTGGAGAATAAATCTCATTTAATAAGATATGTTTCCTTTCCTAAGAAACACAGATACTCCACCCAATATCAAGTAACAAACACAGAATTTATGCTCTGGCCTAAAACAAACAAAAAATCTCCATGAAATACATGAAACATGGCTTATCAAGATACTGAACATCAGGCAATTTTGATGTAAATTAACATGCAGTAAACCATTACCTATAACTGTCTAGTTTTCATCCTTTACTTCATCATTCAGTTTCCAATTTCTTTTGAAACTAGCCTGTCTAAGTATAGGTTGGATTTCTAGCAATTCAAGTCAACATTTAGTCAGCTTATGCCTCCAGTACTTGTACTAGATAAAGTAGCAGTGGTGTAAATTTGACATTTGATTATGACCCAGTGAAGTATATTCAAACAATTTCAAGTCCAATGGTGGATACATTTATAACAATAATAAACAACAAAAACAAATTAAAACAAAATAAGTATGTGGTTTTAGATGAATAAAAATACCTATGCAAAAAATATATTATATACTATATAGAGTATAATTTATACCCACAGCAACCTTAGGTCTTACAGATGAAGGAACCTAGGCACAGAAATGATAAAACTGCTACATGGTAGAACCAGGATCTGGATTTAGTTCCAGTATTTCCTGTTGTATTTATCATTTACATTGATACTTTTATATGTTGTATAAAATTTGGCTGTGCTCATTTTTACTTATTTCTAATTTTTTTTTTTTTTTTTTTTTTTTTTTTTTTTTTTTCGTTTTTCTTTTTATTATAACAATAATAAACAACAAAAACAAATTAAAACAAAATAAGTATGTGGTTTTAGATGAATAAAAATACCTATGCAAAAAATATATTCCAGGCAGTGTTCTAAGGTAGATAAAGAGAAATCAAAAAAATATGGATAATTATTTTATACTATAAACTATTTATATAGTTTATAAATAGTATATAGTTTATATATACTATAAACTATATTATAGTTTATAAATA
>NW_020172476.1:983478-1011752 GCF_003031525.2 Neophocaena asiaeorientalis asiaeorientalis
CCACTGCGCCACCAGGGAAGCCCCTATTTCTAATTTTTAAAAAAATATTTATTAATTTATTTTGGCCACCAACAGAAGAACGAACAAATACAACATGTCACATTCATAGGATAGAATACCATCCAGCTGTTAAATGATCTAGAGCTAGGCATAGCCTCACAGATATGTCATAAAAATATAATTGTATAAAAGCAAATTGCAAATAGATATGAAAGTATTACACAGTCTTCAATCATTTAAAAATTCACAAAACAATACTATGTTATGACTGGACAATGACATAGATGAATAAAAATACCTATGCAAAAAATTTATTTTGGCCACCAACAGAAGAATGAACAAATACAACATGTCACATTCATAGGATAGAATACCATCCAGCTGTTAAATGATCTAGAGCTAGGCATAGCCTCACAGATATGTCATAAAAATATAATTGTATAAAAGCAAATTGCAAATAGATATGAAAGTATTACACAGTCTTCAATCATTTAAAAATTCACAAAACAATACTATGTTATGACTGGACAATGACATAGGAAATTAAAGTACTAAGTTATGCATGGGAGGACTAACAACCAACCTCAAGATAACAGTTACCTCTGGGGATGGCTGACAGTGAGTGGGTGGGGAAGGAGAGAAACTTTAGAGGTAATATTTTATGTCTTTTTTTTTAAAAAAAAAGAAACCTAATATGGGCTTCCCTGGTGGCGCAGTGGTTGAGAGTCCGCCTGCCGATGCAGGGGACACGGGTTCGTGCCCCGGTCCGGGAAGATCCCACATGCCGTGGAGCGGCTGGGCCTGTGAGCCATGGCCGCTGAGCCTGCGCGTCCGGAGCCTGTGCTCCGCAACGGGAGAGGCCACAACAGTGAGCGGCCCGCGTACCGCACAAAAAAAAAAAAAAAAGAAACCTAATATAAAAATATATATATAACCTAGAATATATATATGTAGATATGGCAAAATGTTAATACTGGTTAAATCTGAAAAAAAAATTTGGCTGTGCTCATTTAATGAAGTAGCCGGCACATAAAAGGAACATAATAAGCACCAAAGAACCACAAAAAGCCAAAATAGCCCATTTATTCAAGGAACCAAGAAAAACCTGGCATATCTAAGAAGTCACATATTTTGACATGTATTAGCATGTTTTCTGATGTTTCTGATCAGAAGGGCAAAGTATGAATGAGTCATTGGGGAATGGCTATTTTTCATCCATAGACATTGCTGCTTTGGAGTTGGATTGTAGATGCTGATTATAAGAAAATATAAACTCATGCATGAGAATTGTGTTCTCTCAGACAAGTAAAAGCCTACCGCAGAATATTTTTCTTCTCGCCAAAAACATCTTGCATTAATACCAGCTTCTGTATTTTCAGTAGTGTTTAATGGATAAAGATTAAAGGATTTTTTTTCACTCTATAATAGGTAAGGCTATATTAGAAATTAAAATTATTGATGAAATCTAAGATTATTATTCAGTGATCTGAAAATAATAATAATAAATACAACAAAAAGGAGAAGCAAATATTCTAGAGATAAAATAATAATGAACAAGGGTAAGATACTGCCAGTCTTACACTACACAAACAGAAAAACACTGTATGTGGCAATATATTTTTTCTGATTAACCCACCTCCTCATCTCTGTACAATTTTCACTAAAACGTCTCAAAAAATAAGTAACTATGACTCAGATCCAAGGTAGGATGCATGTCATTAAATACATTTTAACAGAAATGTGACAAAATCTTTCATAAGTAATCCCTTTTGAGGCTGTCACAATTATTGACAGAATAAAGGAGTATAATTTAGATCGGTGATGTGGGTATTTATTAATTGCTCTGTTTTTACTTGGAGAACATTGGAAGCATTGAACTATTATACCCCTTTGTTCTTTGCATTGTTGTCTTAAAAATTAACATTTCTCTCAAGTATGCAAATACTTTGTGTTGCTAAAGAAATCTGAGCTTTGTCATAGTGAGGTTCAAATCACATCGTATTGAATTCTAGCTCGATTTCTAGATCAAAATAGCATGAAGTTAGGAATAACTTATTTCCTGTTAAAGCAGGTTCTAGATAAAACATTGTTTGTTTAGAAATTGGCATTTCTGAAGTCGAATCTATAATTTCATGTTAAAAAATAATAAAGTGTTTACAAGGAAGAGAAATTAAACTGAACAACATATTTCCTCAAAAATTAAATAGAACATACTATTTACTTCATTATTCCCTATGACAAAAAAATTGACATTCCAGAAAAATATTTCTTAAATAACATTCTAGAAATCTAAGACTGATTGATAAATTATGTAATCTAAAAATGAAGGGTACTATCCTTGTTCTGATAGCCACCAGGTGACAGGTGAAATGCTAATCGCTTTATCTAGTTTAATTCTCCTAACTCTTCTAGGAAATAGTTATCAGTACAATGAGAAAATTGAGTTAAACTTAGTCTTAAGCTAAGATCACATAACCAAGAAATCAACCCAAGAAGTGCTTGACACATCCATCTATACTTATTGTTCTCAACCTTATTACTTTCCATGCAATATTCCACAAGGACAGAAAAGATTAATTTCTATTGTAATAATAAAATAACCACAAGATCTCAGTAAATCAAGATTTCAATGAATAAAATGTATTGCCCATGCTTAAAGAAAAAAATATTTAATGACCCTTGTTTAAGAATTTTAAGGCAGCCCTTATTCAAGGGAGGTAGACATCGAGATGGGTGTGGGAGCCACTGCAATGGGGCCTTGCCCTGGGGGAAGAGAGATGAGATTCAGCTCTGACTTCAACAAGGATAAGTGGGAATTTATAACTAAGGAGCAGGGTGGGGGTCAGTGAATGGAAAATTACTGAGAAAACATCAGGAGTAAGAGAGAGTCTTGTTAGACTAACTCAACAGAATTCTTGCTGAAGAGAGGCCAAGGTGATGAGATATTGAGGGTGGTCAGACACTGAGGGTGGATGGGGATTTTTGCTAAACTGACTTAGAAGGATTCTTCTCAAGGGGAGAGAGGAGCCCAATGTCCACCCGGGTCCAGCAGGGGGCTCAAAGGAGCCTGATTAAAATTACATTAAGAAGAGTGTCTTGTCATCACTTACACTGAATGTCTGCCAGTGTTCATAGAGCAATTCTGAGATTCAGAATGATGGAAGGTCTACTCTCTGTGGTCTCACTCTCACTGTTTAGTCCCTTTGGTGGTGAGATCAGACAATGAAAGCTGAGGGACAGGCATTTGATTTCACCAAGCTGCATGGGGATTGCAAAGTATAAGAATATGGAATATTTGGTAACGTTATATACATTTATATGATACTTTACAGCTGGACAGGACTTTAGTGAGAATTTAATAACACTTTTTTTAAGTTTTCCTCCTGAAGTCCTTTCTTTCTTCTACCTTTTAAGAAAGAGCCTAGAAACCAGATCCCTCCGAAATCTCACTCCTGGCTCAATGTGAAGGACTAAGATGTATGTTTATGTGTCTAAATGTGTGTGTGTATGTGTGAATGTGTGTATTTGTATGTATGAGTATGTAAATTAACCCTTGCTTCAAGGGTGGGAATGAACTGAGTGTGTTCCCCACACCCCAAAGAAGTTCTGTCTGTTAAAGGGTATATAGAAGTCTTAGCCTAAGAGTTAAGGTACCATCCCACACTAGCTGATGATGGTTGATATTTTTCCCTGTTGTGTGGACAAGTATAACAGAGCATGCAGATAATAAGGATAAACTGTTTTAGTCAACATCATGTCAATTCCTTCCATCCCACCTTAAATATTGAAGAGTAGAGCATGCAGCAAAGTCTGAAATTTCTTTGCACTCCAAATTAAGCTATAAATATACTCATTCTAGGGGGACTTTTTTTTTTTTTTTTTTTTTTTTTGACGTACGTGGGCCTCTCACTGCTGTGGCCTCTCCCGTTGCGGAGCACAGGTTCCGGACGCACAGGCTCAGCGGCCATGGCTCACGGGCCCAGCTGCTCCGCGGCATGTGGGATCTTCCCAGACTGGGGCATGAACCCGTGTCCCCTGCATCGGCAGGCGGACTCTCAACCACTGCGCCACCAGGGAAGCCCTAGAGGGACTTTTAAATGTTTACATGTAATCTCTGCTTTTTGCTTTTAAATCCATCCTTCCATAGTCTCCTTTTCTGATATATTCAGTTGGTTGAGCAAAAAACACAAAGTCACTTTTTTCCAATCATTCTTTGTTATGTTCCAACTAGGTTTCCAAACTCTTTCAAAAATCTTTACCCGAGTATTCATTTATTTATTCATTTCCAAATACTTATTTGAAATGATGGTTATATGCCTGCCACTATCTCAAATGCTAATAATATTGAAGTGAACAAGACAGACAGTATTCTAGCACACACGGAACTTACATTCCAGTGGTATAGATATAGATATAGATATAGGTAGATATAGAAGTAGATGTAGATGTAGATATAGATAAAGAAGTAGATATAAATATAGATATAGAAATAGATGTAGATGTAGAGATACATATTCAACTACATACACATATAGTTTAAAAGTATATAAACATGCAAATGAATAAAATAGTTCATCAAAGAATCTCCTAACTTTCACTACATTTCTCCTTGAGTATTTCTCCTGGACAGCTGATTTTCATGCTCTTTTCAGTGCTACAGGAAATTCAAATGACACAGTCACATTTTGAAAGCCTCCATCTTGCTCTAGGGCATCCCATGTTGTCCTTATTTAAGATATTTACTTAAAATACTTTAAATCTCAAATTTTATTAAAACAATAGTTCTATAGACTCTAGAAGTTTTTCTCATTTATGTAAGTACTTTTTCGAGGAGATTTTATTTTCTTAGTCTCTTAGTATTATTTTATTTGAACTTGTTTCATTTTATCAAGTTTAACAAGATGCACTAAGAATGAGTATAATCTTTCTGTGGGCCCCTAAGAAACACTGGAAATAGAACTGTTACTGAAATTTCACGTGGCTGCCCTCACTGGGAATCCTGAGATCTAGCAGGGAATGACCATTCCAGGTCACAGCTGATTTGCTCTTCACCTAATCATCGGAGGTCCTAAAGAAAACATCGTTATCAGTGTTGCATGCTCTTGTTACAAAGTTAGATTATTTTCTATTCCTTTTCCCCTAAACCCTAATTCAAAAAAAAAAAAAGTGTGTAAGGGTGAGGAGATCCTGTTATATGGAGGAAAACAAGGGGGAAAAGAAGAGAGTACAAACAAAAGCATACAAACCAACCAACCCCTGGTTTGATTCAGAAACTATTTGATTTTGATAGCCCTGGTCCTAAGCAGTAATGGAAACAGAATATCTTCATAAAAGCATCAGGGGCATCCCTGGTGGCGCAGTGGTTGAGAGCCCGCCTGCCGATTCAGGGAACACGGGCTCATGCCCCAGTCCAGGAAGATCCCACATGCCACGGAGCAGCTGGGCCCGTGAGCCATGGCCACTGGGCCTGCGCGTCCAGAGCCTGTGCTCCGCAACGGGAGAGGCCACAACAGTGACAGGCCCGCGTACCGCAAAAAAAAAAAAAAAAAAAAAAAATTAGAAATTATTACACATTTTTATCTCTAGCGTAAAACTGTATGTACCTAAATGGAAAAAAGAAGATCTTTTTAATCCAAATGATAAAAGTAAACAGGACACCACTGTACACTTCTGCGGCACTGCAGAATGTTAATTTTGCCTCAGCCTTCTAAATTTGTTCATGTACTTGTTTTCACTATTTTCTTTTTGCCCCATTCATGACATAGTCATTCATTCAGTTAGCATGACTTGATTGCTGATGGTAACATCGGCTATTTTTCTTTTCCGGTTATCTATCCCATTTTACTCTGATGACAGCATCTTGATTTTCCTTTGGGAAAAATCACCCCTCCTTTTACTTCCAACACAGTTTTCAGAAGGCTTAGAACTGACCTCCTTCCTTTGGTGGTGTGCATTTGATTTTACTTCTCCAATCAGCATATTTCATTTATCTTGGTCAAGTGTTTAATTCCAAATTGCTCACTGATGAACACTGGACTTTTAATTATATAGACAATACATTTCTTGTTTTTTTCTTAAATTTTTGAGCTTTCTGTTAATTGCAGCCAAAAGAATTCTGACCAATAAAAGTACCCATTATGTGTCAGGTATCATGCTAATTTTCCTGCATCCTTTTAACATGTAATTTCCAAAGTTATTTATATGTGGGTTTGGAAAATGGCATCCATCCTCCACTTTTCTAAAATAAACTTCAATACCGTGCTGTTTGATATATATTTTAACATAATTTTAAGTTTTTCACTCTTTTTCTTTGACTGTCTTAAAATTGTTTTATAATGTCATCAGTTCTTTAATAAAGTGGTTCAGGAATTTGGTTGGCAAAGTTTTTGCAAGCATATTTTCTTTGCTTTTTGCTTCCTAACTTTAGTCTTTTTTTTACCATTCATCCCCCAGCTGCTCACCCAACTTCTATCCTGAGCTGGCCAATGGAAATCTCTTAGGGTTCTGTGTTTGGTTCATACAGTGTTTACATTTATTGTCAATTAATTTCAGGAATTTTATTTCAAGCACAAATAAAAGAATCCTCAGTTTTAATAAAAATCAAGCACTACAAGATTATTACCATTATTTCTAACTATCCAATGGAGAAATTTTAGGGTCAAAGTTGGGATGAAATGAGAAATAAATAAGATCCTACATGGTCATTTATCTGTTGAATCTGCACTGTTGAAACTGATTTCAGATTCCACACCGGCCTGAGACAAATCTCATGTAAATCTGTGGCCATAACAGGTGATAAAAATGAGAAAGAGTGCTTCGCATTCGTATTCCTCAAGCAGTCCACTTCCCCAGACATAAACATAAGCATGTGTTTGCACTGTGGAGTTTTCATTTATTTCAGAGGGGATATTATCCTTCCCATAATGACTACTTCCAATTTCTGAATGTATGTCTCCCATATGGCAAGGAGCTTAACACTGTTCTCATCGTCAACTTCTTTAAAGATTCCGTGCCCTTCCTCTCTCCTTATATGCCATACAAACTGTTTCCTTAAATGAGCTTTAGTATTTCCCAACACAGTTAGGATTCAGCAGGATGCTTTTTCAAAGGGCTGAAGGGGAGGGAGTGGAGTGGTTCATACTTCCCCTAAGTATGTTAACTGGAAAGCTCTTCCACTCAGGTGATATACCAAAGCATTTCAACAACTGCTCCTCTGACCCTGACACTTTAAGTGGAAGATGAGCTCAGTTCCTATTAAGAGAGACACATAAAGCTGCCATTGTCACAAATTCAGCCAATAATGGGTAAAGTGGTAATTAAATTAAGATGGCTGCTGGGGAAAGAGGTGGCTTCGTAACAAAATCTAACAGGCCTGAAATTCACTTTCCCACTTCCCATCTCTACCAATTAATGCAGCAGCTCAGGATCGAGTTATTTATATTCAGCCTTCCAAGTCACCTTGTTGTAAGAGTTGTCTCTAATTGCTAAAAAGTTTTCTACAAAGAAAAAAAATCATATATACATATATATATATATATATATATATTTTTTTTTTTTAACAAGCCTATAGCAGGAGTTTAAGAGGTCTTAGAAAAAATAACTTCTCATAAAAGAAAAAATGCTTGGAGTGAGTTCTGAAAGGAATACCAATGAGAGGGACTAGCCAAACACTCTACTGCAGATCAATTGTCTTCAGTTTTGCTCTGTAATTGAATTAGTCTCATACCAAAAGAGCCAGGGATGGCTGCAGAGAAACTGAAAGCTAGGTACCTTTAAAATACTCATTGTTAGAGCCAAGTTTGCTCAAATCATGCACAAGACCAATGCACAAGGCTGCATATTGAAATCACTTGTGAAGCTTTAAAAAATACTGTTACTTGGATCCAACCCCGAGAGATTCATATTTAATTGGGCTTGTAGGCACACTTTGAATTGGGACTTTTAAAAACTCCACAGGTAATTTTTATATGAAGCAGGGTAAAGACCACTGCACTACACAGTTAAATTTCATCATAGTTTCGTCTTTGTAGCAGTTATTTTGTCTGGTTTTTAAACAGACAATTTGTGTAGCCTTAAGGCTGTAGTAGCTTAAAGACGGAGGAACTTTAAATAGGCAAACAGAAATGCTGCATCAATATTCATCTTCCTAAAGCTTCTGGTTCCTGCTCTTTTGAGTAGAGCCTGAAAGTGTCATTCTTATTCCCCCCATCTTAAACTTAGATTTAAGACTCGCATACCCTGTGCCCTAGAAACCCCCTAACTGATGCGATAAAATCATTATTTCCAGCTAATCTCTAGGATCAGGCATCTGATTTGCTATCTCCTCGACAAACTGAAATTAAAAAATTTAGATAATAAAAGAGAATTTTCTTTATCCAGTACATCATTCTCAGCTATGGAGTCTGCCACCTACAAATATGAGGTGATTAGCAAGTAAATTTGTATCAAGAAAAATAGATAAATGTGGGTTTGTATTAAACATAAGAGCATAAATACAACCAACATAATTTCCTCCTAATTTCCCATGGAAACAAGTGTAAAGTTATTTTTTTTCAAAGAAGAAATAGTATATAAGGACAATTAAAATGGCAAAGAAAATATAAGGAAATGTAAAACAGATGGCTAGTGGTAACAAATTTAGAAGACCAGAGAAAGCAGAAACTTAAGATAGCCAGAGAGAAAGACAGAGAATGGCCTGCTTTGCATTGCATTACCCTAGAAATGTGCAAGAATTTGCTGAATTCCAGACCTCTGTAAATGGGGTTAGAGGGAGCTAAATACAGGGGATAGTTTGAAAATCTATTTAAGAAGCTGTTGGACACTTTGATCTTCACTGACCTGACTCAGACTGGCAATGACCCTTTCCCTGCACTAGAAAAATATTGAAGGTATATCATCTACAAAGAGTCAACAATAAATAGAACAGGAGGAACACTAGGCAGACAAGAGGGTGATTTCATCAAAAAAGAAAGCAGGGGTGGGGGATTAAATGTATGTCTAGATAGGAAACCAGGTATATCCCACTTAGGAGTGTAGCCTCTTGAGTTGGAATCCCAGCTTTGCATGTAACATGTTCTATGACCTTGGCTAAGTTAGTGTTCTTCTTTGTGCCTCAATTTCTTTAACTGAAAAATGGGTACACAGTTATTAGATTGATGCAAAGTTTAAATGGGTGAATACATGTAAAGTACATATTTTAGTGCTGGGCAGAAAAATAAGTACTACATATGTGCTAACTACTCTTATTATCCCCCTACTCAGGATCCAGAATAATGATAGAGAAATTTATACTCTACAGGCTGAAAATGGAAGATTCTTCACAGAGGGAAAAAATATGTATATGTGAATATATATACATATATATATATATATATATATATATATATACACACACATAAACATATATATTCACAAACATACACATACAGTTCTCAAATGAAATACCCCAGGCAGGTCATGTAGAGTAAAACCCACCAGAGAAATGACCTCACCAACTCATAGAGCTTCCAATCAGTTTTGGAGAGGTGCCTTTCTTATTTTTAGGCAACAGCCAAATACCAATAGCTATTTGAGGAAATTACCTATCAGAACATATAGAAAACAAATTTCCAAAAAGATTTTGGAATAAGTGGAAACAAAGTGGGGAGAATAAAATTGCAAAAAGGATCTATAATTAATTTCTGCAAAAAAAAAAAACAAAAAGAAAGAACACATCGCACATATGAAAGAACAGCCTGCTATGAAAAGGAATATTTAAAGAACAAAACCAGCCCTTGAAATATAAAAATATAGGAGAAATTAAAACTAAATATAGGGGTACAGAAATAAAATTGTGGTAATTTTCCATTAAGTATACTAAAAAATAGGTTTAAAATAGGAGAAAATAAAACAATATTAGAAGATAAGTACAAAAGGACCAATATGTGAATAATGAGAGTGCCTGCAAGAAAATCAGAAAAAAATCATAAATAAAATTTAGGAAATTACCAAAAAATTAATTCAAGAAAATTATTTAGACTAAATGAATTGCATTAGTTTTCATATTTAAAATATTTACCATACTTCCTGCATAGTTAATAAAAATAATCTACACAAAGGGACATACTCATGATTTTGAGAGCAATGAGAGAATTGAAAAAGCACTAAAATTTTCCGGTGAGAAATATTAATCTAATTGTATGACTGGTAATCATAATACTATTTTGAAAAAGATATCCTATTCTCACTGATATAGGTGTCAAATCTGCCTTGAACTAAATTTCCATATGTATATAAATCTATTTCTGAACTCTGTATTTGAAGCATTATAATAAGACTTGTTATATCATAGAAAAGTTCCCTGATTTTTATACAACTAAATTTATCTTTTTTGTGTTTTTGTTATTATTTTTCTTATAAAGAATTTTTGCTATTCCCAGCCATTTGCGCTTCCATGTGAAGTTGTGCATCAACTTGCCAACTTCCATGAAAAACTCCATTACTAATTATAAGGGAATCAATTTAATGAATTGCTTAATTTTAGGATAATTGACATCTTTAAATATTACAACGTCCTATCCATGAACATGGTATACGTACTTATTTAATTTTTAATATCTTTTGCTTTTTTAACACCTTTATTGGAGTATAATTGCTTTACAATGGTGTGTTAGTTTCTGCTTTAGAAAAAAGTGAATCAGCTATACATATACATATATCTCCTCCCTCTTGCATCTCTCTCCCACCCTCCCAATCCCACCCCTCTAGGTGGACACAAAGCACTGAGCTGATCTCCCTGTGCCATGTGGCTACTTCCCACTAGCTATCTATTTTACACTTCATAGTGTATATATGTCTATGCGATACTCTCACTTGGTTCTAGCTTACACTTCCCCATTCCCATGTCCTCAGGTCCATTCTCTACATCTGCGTCTTTATTCTTGTCCTGCCCCTAGGTTCTTCAGAATATTTTTTTTTTATTCCATATATATGTGTTAGCATACGGTATTTATTTTTCTCTTTCTGACTTACTTCACTCTATATGACAGACACTAGGTCCACCCACCTCATTACAAATAACTCAATTTCATTTCTTTTTATGGCTGAGTAATATTCCATTCTATATACATGCCACATCTTCTTTATCCATTCATCTGTCGATGGACACTTAGGTTGCTTCCATGTCCTGACTATTGTAAATAGAGCTGCAATGAACATTGTGGCACATGACACTTTTTGAATTATGGTTTTCTCAGGGTATATGCCCAACAGTGGGATTGTTGAGTCATGTGGTAGTTCCATGTTTAGTTTTTTAAGAAACCTTCATACTGTTCTCCATAATGGCTGTATCAATTTACATTCCCATGAACAGTGCAGGAGGGTTCCCTTTTCTCCACACCCTGTCCAGCATTTATGGTTTGTAAATATTTTTATGATGGCCATTCTGACTGGTGTGAGGTTATACCTCACTGTAGTTTTGATTTGCATTTCTCTAATGATTAGTGATATCAAGCAACCTTTCATGTGTTTGTTGGCAATCTGTATGTCTTCTTAGAGAAATGTCTATTTAGGTCTTCTGCCCAATTTTGGATTGTTTTTTTGATATTGAGCTGCATGAGCTGCTTGTAAATTTTGGAGATTAATACTTTGTCAGTTGCTTCATTTGCAAATATTTTCTCCCATTTTGAGGGATGTCTTTTTGTCTTGTTTATGTGGTTCTTTGCTGTGCAAAAGCTTTTAAGTTTCATTAGGTCATATTCGTTTATTTTTGTTTTTATTTCAAAAATAGGTCAAAAAGGATCTTGCTGTGATTGATGTCATAAAGTGTTCTGCCCATGTTTTCCTCTAAGAGTTTTATAGTGTCTGGCCTTATATTTAGGTCTTTAATCTATTCTGAGTTTATTTTTGTGTATGGTGTTAGGGAGTGTTCTCATTTCATTCTTTTACATGTAGCTGTCCAGTTTTCTCAGCACCACTTATTGAAGAGGTGGTCTTTTCTCCATTGTATATTCTTGCCTCCATTATCAAAAATAAGGTGACCATAAGTACGTGGGTTTATCTCTGGGCTTTCTATCCTATTCCATTGATTATATTTCTGTTTTTGTGCCAGTACCATACTCTCTTGATAACTGTAGCTTTGTAGTATAGTCTGAACTCTGGGAGCCTGATTCCTCCAGCTCCGTTTTTGTTTCTCAAGATTGCTTTGGCTATTAGGGGTCTTTTGTGTTCCATACAAATTGTAAAATTTTTTGTTCTAGTTCTGTGAAAAAAGCCATTGGTAGTTTGATAGGGATTGCACTGAATATGTAGATTGCTTTCGGTAGTATCGTCATTTTCACAATGTTGATTCTTCCAATCCAAGAACATGGTATATCTCTCCATCTATTTGTATCATCTTTCATTTCTTTCATCTTTAATTTCAGTGTCTTATGGCTTCTGCATACAGGTCATTAGTCTCCTTTGGTAGATTTATTCCTAGATATTTTATTCTTCTTGTTGCAATGGCAAATGGGAGTGTTTCATTAATTTCTCTTTCAGATTTTTAAAGTCTTCTCCCTTTTTCTCTTTATGAGTCTGGTGAAAGGTTTATCAATTTTGTTTATCTTCTCCGAGAACTAGCTTTTAGTTTTATTGATATTTGCTATTGTTTCCTTCATTTCTTTTTCATTTATTTCTGATATGATCTTATGATTTCTTTTCTTCTGCTAACTTTGGGAATTTTGGGTCTTCATTCTCTAATTGCCTTAGGTCTAAGGTTAGGTTGTTTATTTGAGATGTTTCTTGTTTCTTGAGGTAGGATTGTGTTGCTATAAACTTCCTTGTTAGACCTGCTTTTGCTGCATCCCATAGGTTTGGGGGTCATCGTGTTTTCATTGTCATTTGTTTCTAGGTATTTTTTGACTTCCTCTTTGATTTCTTCAGTGATCTCTTGGTTATTAACTAGTGTATTATTTAGCATTCATGTGTTTGTATTTTTTACAGATTTTTTCCTCTAACTGATATCTAGTCTCATAGCGTCATGGTCTGAAAGGACACTTGACATGATTTCAATTTTCTTAAGTTTACCAAGGCTTGATTTGTGACCCAAGGTATGATCTATCTTGGAGAGTGTTTCATGAGCACTTGAGAAGAAAGTGTATTCTGTTGTTTTTGGATGGAATGTCCTATAAATTTCAATCATATCCATCTTGTTTAGTGTATTATTTAAAGCTTGTGTTTCCTTATTTATTTTCATTTTGGATGATCTATCTATTGGTGAAAGTAGGATGCTAAAGCCCCCTACTATGATTGTGTTACTGTTGATTTCCCCTTTTATGGCTGATAGCATTTTTCTTATGTATTGAGATGCTCCTATGTTGGGTGCATAAATATTTACAATTGTTATATCTTCTTGGATTGATCCCTTGTTCATTATGTAGTGTCCTTCTTTGTCTCTTGTAAATAGTTGTTTAAAGTCTATTATGTCTGATATGAGAATTGCTACTTCAGCTTTCTTTTGATTTCCATTTGCATAGAATATCTTTTTCCATCCCCTCACTTTCAGCCTGTATGTGTCCCTAGGTCTGAAGTGGGTCTCTCGTAGACAGCATATATATGCATCTTGTTTTTGTATCCATTCATCCAGTCTATATCTTTTGGTTGGAGTATTGAATGTATTTACATTTAAGATAGTTATTGATATGTATGTTGCTATTACCATTTTCTTAATTGTTTTGGGTTTGTTATTGTACGTCTTTTCCTTCTCTTGTGTTTCCTGCCTAGAGAAGTTTCTTTAGCATTTGTTGTAAAGTTGGCTTGGTGCGGCTGAATTCTCTTTGCTTTTGCTTGTGTGTAAGTTTTTTTAATTTCTCTGTCAAATCTGAATGAGATTCTTGCTGGTAGAGTAATCTTGGTTGTAGTGTTTTCCCTTTCATCACTTTAAATATGTTCTGCCACTCCCTTCTGGCTTGCCGAGTTTTTGTTGATAGGCCAGCTATTAACCTTATGAGGATTCCCTTGTATGTTATTTGTTGTTTTTCCCTTGCTGTTTTTAATATTATTTCTTTGCGTTTAATTTTTGATAGTGTGATTAATATGTGTCTTGGTGTGTTTCTCCTTCGATTTATCCTGTATGGGACTCTGTGCTTCCTGGACTTATTGACTATTTCCTTTCCCATATTAGGTAAGTTTTCAACTAAAATCTCTTCGAATATTTTCTCAGTTCCTTTCTTTTTCTCTTCTTTTCTGGGACCCCCGTAATTCGAATGTTGGTGCATTTAATGTTGTCCAGGAAGTCTCTGAGACTGGCCTCAGTTCTTTTCATTCTTTTTTCTTTATTGTGCTCTGTGGTAGTTATTTCTAATATTTTATCTTCCAAGTCACTTATCCGTTCTTCTGCCTCAGTTATTCTGCTATTGATTCCTTCTAGAGAATTTTAAATTTCATTTATTGTGCTGTTCATCATTGTTTGTTTGTTGTTTAGTTCTTCTAGGTCCTTGTTAAAGATCTCTTGTATTTTCTCCATTCTATTTCCAAGATTTTGGATCATCTTTACTATCATTACTCTGAATTCTTTTTCAGGTAGACTATTTCCTCTTCATTTGTTTGGTCTGGTTGGTTTTTGCCTTGTTCCTTCATCTGCTGTGTGTTTCTCTGTCTTCTCATTTTGCTTAACTTACTGTGTTTGAGGTCTCCTTTTCACAGACTGCAGGTTCATAGTTCCCATTGTTTTTTGTGTCTGCCTCCAGTGGTTAAGGTTGGTTCAGTGGGTTGTGTAGGGTTCCTGGTGGAGGGGACTAGTGCCTGCCTGTGTACTGGGGGATGAGGCTGGATCTTTTCCTTCTGGTGGGCAGGACCGCATCGGGTGGTGTGTTTTGGGGGTGTCTGTGAACTTATTATTTTAGGCAGTCTTTCTGCTAATGGGTGGGGTTGTGTTCCTGTCTTGGTAGTTGTTTGATATGGGGTGTCCAGCACTGGAACTTGCTGGTCGTTGAGTGGAGCCTGGTCTTTGCATTGAGATGGAGATCTCTGGGGAGCTTCCACCATTTGATAGTATGTGGGGCTGGGAGGTCTCTGGTGCACCAATGTCCTGACCTCAGCTCTCCCACTTCAGCGGCACAGACCTGACACCTGGCCTGCAGCATCAAGACCCTGTCAGCTCGGAAGAAAAGGGAGAAAAAAAGCAAACAAGAAAAAATAAATAAATAAAATAAAGTTTTTAAAATAATTATTAAAAATAGAAAAATTGAAATGTAATAAAGAAAGAAAGAGAGCAAACAAACAAAAAAACAAATCCACCAATGATAACAAGCACTAAAAACTATACTAAAAAAATAAACAAAAAAAGACAGACAGAACCCTAGGATAAATGGTAAAAGCAAAGCTAAAGAGACAAAATCACACAAAGAAGCATAGACATACACACCCACAAAAAGAGAAAAAGGAAAAAATATATATATCTATATATAAAAAAAGGAAGTGAGCAACCAAATCAATAAACAAATCTACCAATGATAATAAACTCTAAATACTAATCTAAGATAAACATTAAACCAGAAAGAAAGTAGATGCTGAAAGCAAACCCCATTTCTACAGTTGCTCCCAAATTCCACCTCCTCAATTTTAGGTTGATTCATTTTCTATTCAGGTATTCCAGTGATGCAGGGTACATCAAGTTGATTGTGGAGATTTAATACGCTCCACCTGAGGCTGCACAGAGAGATTTCCCTTTCTCTTCTTTGTTCGCACAGCTCTTGGGGTTAAGCTTTGGATTTGGCCCCGCCTCTGCATGTGGGTCGCCTGAGCATGTCTGTTTTTCACTCAGACAGGATGGGGTTAAAGTAGCAGATGATTAGGTGGCTCTGGCTCACTCAGGCCCTTGGGGAGAAAGGGGTACAGATGTGGGGCGAGCCTGCAGTGGCAGAGGCTGGCGTGACGTTGCACCAGCCTGAGGCACGCCGTGCGTTCTCCTGGGGAAGTTTTCCCTGGATCATGGGACCCTGACAGTGGTGGGCTACACAGGCTCCCTGGGAGGGGAGTTGTGGATAGTGACCTGTGCTTGCACATAGGCTTCTTGGTGGTGGCATCAGCAGCCTTAGCATCTCATGCCCATCTCTGATGTCTGTGCTGATAGCCGCGGCTCGCGCCTGTCTCTGGAACTCGTTTAGGTGGTGCTCTGAATCCCCTCTCCTTGCGTACCCTGAAACAATGGTCACTTGCCTCTTAGGCAGTTCCAGACTTTTTCCCGGACTCCCTCCCAGCTAGCTGTGGTGCACTAGCCCCCTTCAGGCTGTGTTCACGCAGCCAACCCCGGTCCTCTCCCTGGGTGCTGACCTCCAAAGCCTGAGTCTCAGCTCCCAGCCCCTGCCCACCCTGGTGGGTGAGCAGACAAGCCTGGTGAGTGCTGGTCGGCACCAATCCTCTGTGCGGGAATCTCTCTGCTTTGCCCTCCACACCCCTGTGGCTGCGCTCTCCTCCATGGCTCCAAAGCTTCCCTGACCCCCCACCATCACCCATCTCCACCAGTGAAGGGGCTTCCTAGTGTGTGGAAACTTTTCCTCCTTCACAGCTCCCTCCCAGAGGTGCAGGTCCCGTGCCTATTCTTTTGTCTCCGTTATTTCTTTTTTCTTTTGCCCTACCCAGGTACGTGGGGAGTTTCTTGCCTTTTGGGAGCTCTGAGGTCTTCTGCCAGCATCAGTAGGTGTTCTGTAGGAGTTGTTCAACATGTAGATGTATTTCTGATGTATCTGTGGGGAGGAAGGTTATATCCACGTCTTACTCTTCTGCCATCTTGAAGGTCTCTACTTTTTAATATCTTTTAATACAAGTTTATTATCTCTACACAAAAGGTTTAATGTCTTTTGTTACATTTATTACTAACTATATTACATTTTTGTTACTGGTGTAGCTTTTAAAAAATAATTTGACACAATTCTCAACCTTGTGGAGAGTTTGAAAAAACTGTTCAAGGAAATTTTTTATTTTTTCCTGAATCTACTGAGAGTAAGTTGCTGACACAATGTCCCCTATACCCAAATACATCATTGCGTATTTTCTACAAAGACATATTTTATATAGTCATAATACTGTGCAAGCCATCAAATTCAGGAAGTTCACATTGCTGTATTACTACTAAAGGTTCAGGTACTATAAATAAAAATGTAGCAATAGTTCCACTATAGCTCATCACTAATAGTGGCATTGTAATGGTTGTGCATTTTTCTAAATGTACTAAAATAATGTGGTCTTTTATGATATAATGTGATATTATATGTTGCCTTTCTCTGTGAGATTCATAAAGAGGGTCAGGATAATTTTTTCTGAAGCCAGTGATGGCTATATGGCCTGTCTTGGAGGAGAGCGGTCACATTTCCCTAAGGTTATTTCTCACCTGCCATTTGACTTCCTCTCAATTTCTATCTACAGTTTGCTCTCTTGTGCGTTCTAGTTGTTATATCGTAGTAGTATATTACATATAGTGTATAAAACAGAACCATAATGTGGGAACTTTCCAATAAACAAATCTACCAACGATAATAAACTCTAAATGCTAATCTAAGATAAACATTAAACCAGAAAGAAAGTAGATGCTGAAAGCAAACCCCATTTCTACAGTTGCTCCCAAAGTCCACCAAGAATAATACCAGAGGAATTGTGGTTACAATATGAAGTCTTGCCACTAGGATTATGACTTTGGCCAAGAATCATTACACTTTTACCCTGCTTTGTGCTGGTTTAATCAATAACCATGTCTTAGCACTAACACTGAATTTGGTAAATGGATTCTAGTGAAAATAGATGTGGTAGGTTAGATAATTGTCATCAGTCACTTCTGGCATCAACAGCTTTTCAATGAGTAAGTAGACATGCTTTATTAAACTTGGATTTGCCCATGGAACTTGCTTCAAACCATGGGATGTCAGTGTTCCTGATCTGAGTAGAGGCTTTAATTGTGCATCATTTGCATTGCTCTGTGTGATCCTATGCACTACAAGAAGAGCATACTCCCTCCAAGTAGCTTTCAGTCCAAGGACATGAAGGAATATGGGGAGGACCTGAAAACAGAGCACATCTGGCACTAATGATACCGACCAGGGTTCTTGGCCTTCCCCAATCAATAGAAATTGACTAGAGGCCAGACAAGAAATTCAGGCAAGGCTTTACTGGGGCCCCTGCTGCAGCAGGGGGGAGCTAGAATAAACAACAAGTTCCCTTGCTCACTTTCTCCCTCAGGGGGGCAAGCTTGTTCCTTATATGGGGTGAAGGTAGGGGTGTGTCCAGGGTTCGGGCCTGAGGGGTGGCTTAGGTGGTCTGCCCACCCCTTAGGTGGTGTTGTGTGCAGGGGGCATGGGCAGTACCCTACCTTTGCTTCTGACCCCCTGCTTTTGCTCCTGGCTCTTTAGAAGTGGCAGTTGAGTGTTTTGGTCTTTTGTATCTTTTTGTCAATAATTTGCCCCAACTGTGCATGCACACAGTTATTTTTAGTCCCATATAGTTTCTTTATATTTTATTGCTCGAGGAGAGGTGTGTCCAGGTACAAGCATTGCAGCACTGCATCAAAGGGTCCCAGGTCCCAGCCCATCTCACTAAGGCAAACTGATTCCAGCTTAATCAGTAGAACCACAGCACATCTGCCGACGTGTAGAAAACAAAATTGCTGTAAGTCAAATTTCGTCTTCTCTAACGATCAATTCACTTATACTATCAGAATAATAAACTTATACGTCATAGGTTATCAGAGGAAAAATTTCACTCATAATCCAGATCCACCTGAGACTGTATAAGTTAACAAGCAAGAAGCAAGCTCATTTGTAACAGAGTTTAAATATCAATATATGTGGTATTCATTCAGGGTGTGAATAGGCATTTGATATAAAATTTTTTCCATTTTACTCATAATTTTTCGTTAGTATTGTATAACATGCAAATTTACACACATAATAGAAATTCTCTAGATTAATCACCTATGTGCACACTTTCAATAAACAATGTGTACAGTTTTAAAATTATGTTTTTGACCCTATTTATTTTTATTATATTTACTGAAATGTAATTATATTCCTGTTGAATCTGTAATAAAGATAAATGAGCTTCTGTTATGAATGTCTGTTTTTTTAATTCTGTTTTATTTTTCTAGCAATTCATTCTTATTATATTTTGCAAAATGTCACAATGGACTATGAAAAACTTTTAAAATTATCCCTCAATGGTGATATTTGTGAAGCACAGCCTTGTAGAATGAAAGATCTATGTAAATGTGGCAAAGATGTTTCATGATACAAACAGTGTAGCAAAAAGAAAGAGGTGTATGTTTACATGAAAATGCTCATGTCAAATCCTGATGGTACAGCAGTTATTGAAGGAGGACGTGTTACTGCAGATAGCACTTTGTGCTAAAATCACTGATAACTGGGACAAAATGAAAGCCATCTAGAAAGGGTCATTATAAGATTTAAGAAAATGGTTCTACCATCTCACACAGAATCTATAAATGAAAAGGAAGAGAGAGAAGGAGGGGGAGAGGGAGAGGGATATTGCTTTCTCGTGGCCAATGCCAGGATTCTTAGCTATAAACAATAGAATCCATTCCAAACAAATCTTGCTACAAAAACACCACTGCTATTTTGCTCATCTACTTTGTCAGGGAATGGATGACAGAAGACCCATCATTTTGGTCCCATTTTTGTATATTTTTTGTAATACACCAGACTACATAACATGTAAACTCAGGTGGAAGAGCTGTAATAATTCCTTCATCTTACCCTGCTGAAAGAGATGGTTTCTAGAAGAAAAGATTTAAAATGATAGTCATAGGAGCCCAAGAAATGCCAGAAATTAAAAAGGTTTTTTTAAATTTTAGGAATCTATATATTAATTATCTGCTTCAAAATATCCATGGCCATCAACATTTTGGTGGTTTCAACGGACTAGTCTGTGAGTTTGCCATAGCTCTGCTGGGTCAGCTGGGCTCATCTGGACTTAGTTTCAGGTTCTGGATTGTGTTCCAGTCCACTCCAAATGTGTCCACATTATCCCTGAGCCACCAGGTATTGGAGGCATATTCTTTTTGCAACAGATCACAAAAGCAAATGTGAGCTAGTCAAACCACATAAGCACATTTCAAGCTTCTGTTCATATCAAATCCACTGATATCTCATTGGTCATGGGGCCAAGCCAGTATCTATGGGGGGAAAACAAAAAAGAAAGAAATACGTGGACTCCCGTGGTGGCGCAGTGGTTGAGAGTCCGCCTGCCGATGCAGGGGACACAGGTTCGTGTCCCGGTCCAGGAAGATCCCACATGCCACGGAGCGGCTGGGCCCGTAAACCGTGGCTGCTGAGCCCGCGCATCCGGAGCCTGTGCTCCGCAACGGTAGAGGCCACAACAGTGAGAGGCCCACATACCGCAAAATAAATAAATAAATAAATAAATAAAATAAAAAAGAAATATGCTCCACTTACTCAAGAGGAAGGTACTGTAAAGTCATTAAGAAAAAAAAAAAAAGCAGGGAGCGGATAATACAGGGAATGAGTAAAAAATGGCAGATGATTATCCAAAATTACTATACCTAAATATGTTGGGAAACAATCACTTCCCTGTAAGAACTGACACACTGAACTATTTTATCACATTCAAATTAGGGCAAAAGTATAGTAGTTCTTGTGTAAAGCAAAAACCTGATGGCAAGACTTTGCTTTGTATACTCCAATCTTGTGGGATTTATAGTGATATTATATGTAAAGTTCCTACAGTTAGGTTTTATTCAGGTATACATCATGCGATATAGGAATATTGTATACAAAGGCACTAGAAGTCATGGGAAGGCAGAATGTAGACAGAATTTAAGAAGTAGTCAACAGTGACTTCTGAAAATTAGAAAGGACCTCAAGGAAATCTGCCCAGTCTCCTGCAGGCAGCACACATACCCTTACAACACTACTCATGGGCCATAATGTATATCTTAAATTTTATAATGTGTGTTTAATAACACTCAGAGTAGAAAAAAACAGATGAAAATAGATATATTGATACGAATCAAAAAGATATTTTAAAGCAATCTCAGGATATTAATTTTATTTCATCCAAAATAAAGTGAAGAATATCATCATTTCAAAAGTTAATGTTAGTCATTCATAAGTAGCCAATTTCAGCAACTTATGCCATAAAAATATAGCTAAATTTAAATTACATTTTCATCTTAAAAATGAGTATCAAGTCCATGAATTTTCTACATTTGAATCTTCTTTTGGTGAAAAATAAAATTCAAATCATTCTATCAAATGTGGAAAATGCTCAGTGATTACTTTTCCATATGTGTGATATAGATTGATGATTGTCTTTAAATTATGGAGCATGCCATAATGATGTGTAGACACTTTGTTCTTTCAAGCTTTAAATTTGTTTTTTCCTTTGATGTCATCTGGCATTGGGGAAAAAAAGATATATATATATATATATGTGTATATATATATACACATATATATATATATGACATGACTTATAGGAAAGTTTTAAAGCCATTAAAAACAAAAACAAGAAAAAAATCAGAAAAATAAGCATGTTTGCTGCTGATTTATACTAAAAGTTGGACCAAATTATTTTCTTGTCTTGCAGGAACACAAAGAACTTGTTGCATAGTTCAAATACAATCAGCAGAAATTTTCCTCTCAATAACCACCATACTTATGAATGTAATTCTTAATAATCAACATTTATATTATCAGATACTAAAGAAAATAGACTCTAATAGTCTTTATATAATTCACAAATCTTACTACATTGCTAAGTACAGTGGTTATATCAATTGCCTTTTTCTTCCATCATAAAACTTTCTCTGTGAAGAAAGCAGTGAGTTGATTTACATTGTGGAGAAAGATCCTTAATCTGGGTAATTACTCAGAATGTTGTCCCATCATTACAGCTGTACCATCAGAACATACTTCCATACCAAATTTATTCATTGACAACATAATCCTTAATAGTTTTATACAGTTCAGAACCAGTTGAGTATCTAGGCAGTAAATCTGAAGCAAAAGTATTCTTATTCATATTATTATTATGTTCAAAGTATGCATATGGTAAGTCATACTGACAATTTTGTGCATTCTTCAAGTTGCAATAGAAAAGTATTTTGGTAGGTTTATATGTTCTATGATGGGATCTTCCATGTACTTCAGTAATTCCTAATATGTCATGCTATGGTGTCACTGGAGTATGGTACTTTTTGCCCCAGGTTCACCCCCAACATTTCTAAGAAAACATTGTTGGTGCAGCCTTCCGGCACCACATCAGGCATCTTGATGAAGGAGTAGCAAGCAAAAACACTGAAAAAGATCAACAATTCTCTTTGTTTCATCATATTGGACATTTAAAAACACATAGACATTAATAAAGTAGTTAGAAATTAATTAATGTCAAATAAATTCTTCATCCACTTACATGCACTTGCAAAATCCCTGGAATGTGTTTTCATAAAATAATCTGCAGAAGTGTTTTAGTGTAACAGTAATATAAGAAATCCATGATGATAGATTGAATGAAACTACTAAGTGATGGGCAAATAAGCCAATGTTACCTTAATATCTTTTTTAGGTTTACTTGTGTTTTACTTTATTTTTTTTAACATTGGCTAACACAATGTATTTTTCTGAACCCAATCTGCAATTGCCATTAAGTAATTTCGGTTAATACCTACAAGCCAAGAAGGTTTCTGGCAATAAAGAAACTGGAGGACTCATATAAACCATCTTAAATGGTAAAACTCAAGAATAACTTTGTATGCTTTGTGAAGAAGAATGTCAGCATACCTTAATTAGCCAATCTTTAGAAATTGGGAAATTCAAGTTACAGAATTAAAAGCTCAGTGAGAAGTATCTAAGGCAACTATGTATAGCTACTTGAGCAAGCTGTCAAGGACCAGCTCTCACTTCCTGGATGGCTACAGAATAAATATATGCTTTAAGAATGCCAAGGGAAAAGCCTTACTTCATCCTGCTTTATTCTGCAACAGGATTTGTGGAAACTTCAACGATGAAAACAAGAAAGATTCCAGAAATCCAAGCTCACTATAGACATTTTTATGAAATGTATCATTTTGGACAAATGAGTAAGCAATCATAAAGAAAGAAGGAACCTAAAGCAACACCGGGTCTTCTAAAAAATAGTCTAAAGACAAGATGCCTCAAAATAAGCTTATGAAAAATATGCACCTGAATAAAATTCCATAACCCAGTGTCTTTGTCATATATACATAAGAGTAAACCACTTACAGTTTTTTAATTTTATTGGAGTATAGCTGATTTACAATGTTGTGTTAGTGATGTACAGGTGTACAGCAAAGTGATTCAGTTATACACATACATATATTCATTTTTTTAATATTCTTTTCTCATATAGGTTATAACAGAATATTGAGTAGAGTTCCCTGTGCCATACGGTAGGTCCTTGTTGGTTATCTGTCATATACAGAAGTGAGTGTATTAATCCACATACATTTATATGCTTAACAGCTGAGGTTTGGCATTTTAGCAAGGAGCACCAACACCCATGATATGTAGTTATTTGTAATGAAAATATACTTTCTATATCTCAGAGTAGTTAAGATTAAATAAGACAATACATGTCAAGCGTGATTTTGAATTACACTTGCTATTCTGCTGCCCCTAAGCAGGCAGAATCAGGTAGCGAGGCAAAGAGTCAGGGGACCTTGTATTATTTGCATCTCAATAAAAACCACTCAGACTCTCTCCTCAATGTCAAGGGGCTATTGCCTTTGCACACACAAATACGAATTTTGCCAGCAGAACTATCTTTGCAGGGGAACAACAAACATCTATACAGAACTGAAGAAAACCACCAGTATTCTCAATTAACAAGCTATCACCTTGAAAATGTCATTCCTGCAGCATTTCTCACTAAGTTTTGAGCTACTGAGTTTACATCTTTGAAATCCAGCCACAACACATGACAGATTCTGATTGCAAAGCCTGTCACATAACCCGGGGTGGGAACAAATGCATTTTTTTTATGCTTCCACACCCTCTACCATAGGTAACACCTTGTCCACTCTCTGATTCTTTCAATTAGAAATTAAAGTGTATGGCATCTAAATATCCCTCTAGAGTATTTATCTGCATAATATTTATATGTCTTTTAATTTTTACAGAACTGACAGCTAGTAGATTGGAGGGAAATAATTATTCCCAATAATGCTCACCCAACAATTTCTTATCCCTATGGAGAGCACTTGTGCCAATTAATAAGAAAATTTCATCATAAGAGAAAAAGATGAAGCTTCTGGTGCTAGATGTAGGTCAAGTGTAGGCAAGAACCATCCCTAGAGAGTAAAGACTCTGGGTAACTGCCTCATACATCTTGCTTTGTGGCTTTCATGGATTGAGCTGCCTCAGGGAAAGAACATTGTGAAGGAAAGAGGGGAAAGAGGTCTTCTGAGAATTACCCAACTAACCACGGTGCCCCAGTTAATGGTGTCAGAGCGTGGGCAGGATTAGAAACTCTAAATCCTGTTCCTACTACAATCACCTTTGAGAGAGATATATGTGCAGAGGAAAATACCACTAACCAAAGTTTTGATCCAAAGTTCAGGATAATTTCTTGGTGAATTTGCCAATAGTGAATGGGTACTGTGGCATCTCTGGCCAGATGTCTAAACTAACATCAAGATCAGTAGCTTCCTTGGTCATCATTTTCTCCAAGCCTCATACCCATAAGTGCTAACCATTGGAACTGTGAAAAAAAATGTCAGAAAGATACATAATTGTTGTTATATTTATTTTAAAACAATCAATATTACAAACTTCCATAAAAATGGAAAATAAAAACAAATTCTTAACTTCTAGCTAAGACTGTATAAGTGAACAATGACCACAGATTAATGTCTAACTTTCATGCCTAAGTTTACATCCTGCTACACCTAAGCTAATATTCAAACCCAATCTTGATCCTCAGTACTTCACTAAAGTAAAGGCAAAACAGATAAAAGAATAATGGAATATATAAATATCACCTATTTGCTGAGGATCCCTATTTCAGACTCATAAACTCAATTACCTATATAACCTCTCCAGTTGAATGTGTTATATGCATCCCAATGTCAACTTGTCCAAAACTGGGCTTCCAACAGGCCTACCCTCCCCTCAACTCAGCTCTTTCCACTGTCTTCCTTACCTCAGTTAACAGTATCTCAATTCTTCTCATTTCTTTGGTAAAAACAGTAAAGGAATACATTTGACCCTTGAACAATATGGGTGTGAAATGCGCTGGTCCACTTATATGTCGACTTTAAAAAATAAATCTGTACTCCAGTACTAGAGGATGCCTGGTTGGTTAAATCCACAGATGCAGAACCATGGATAAGAAGAGCCAACTGTAAAGTTATAACAGGAATTTTGAAGGGGAGGAGGGAGGCCCCAATGCTCCTAACCCCTGCATTGTTCAAGGGTAAACTGTATTTTAATCCACTTTTTCTTTTATAACCCACATCAAATTCATTGGCAAATCCTATCGGTTTTATGGTCAAAAAATATCTAAATCTGATCTCTTCTCACCTCTCCTACTGTTATCCTGCTCTTCCAAGCCACAGTCATCTGTCAGATGATTTGCTTCCTTCTTATTGTTCTCTGTCCTCAGCCTTGTTGAGACTATTCTGAACACAAAAACCAGACATTACAGCATGCCACTTTTCTGTTCAAAATTTCCCCAGTCTCCCATTTCACAGAGGAGAAATACCAAAGTCTTTAATATATTCATGAGGTCTAGATGGTAAGGCTGCTGTGATCTTTCTGACAGCATCTCTTTCTCTTGTCCCCTCTACTCTTTCCAGTCTCTCTGATGGTCTTCAAACATCCCAGGCATGCCCCACCATAAAGACTGGAGCTGTTCCCTTGGACTGTTGTAGTTCCTCTGTCTAAATGGATAGTTCTGTAAATATCTTCATGGATACCTTCCTTTCTTCTGTCACATATTTACTCATATTCTCGTTGACGTCTTCCTTGGCTATTCTGTTAAAAATGACAATGCTAACTCCCCCACCCCAACATACGTATATGTACATACTTCCTATCCTCTTTTACTGCCTAAAGTTTCTCCTTAGCACTTGTCAGTATCTTGCCTGCTATAAAATCTACTTATGTACTTTACTTCTCGTCTCCCCTCACTAGAAAGTAACCAGTTGCTGCCATTTCATAGCTAGTCATGAGAGGTACAGAATTTGTCCAACAAACATGGTTTTCCTAATTCCAGAGATTGTAAATATGTGTTGGAAAAGAAGAAGGGTGAGGGAGTAATTAATAGAGTTATTAACAAAATGAACATATACAGGAGTAATACAAAGAAGAAGAGAATTTTTTTAAGATAAATTTTAAAGTAAATTCTAAAAAATTAACAGTATTCGTACATTCCAAACAATGAACACATCAACTCTTCATATCTTCCATCTTTACCTATTTTTTTTCAAAACTCTATGCCCAATTTTCCGGAGTGTTTTTTCTGTGTATGATGTGATCTTATCAAAATTCCTGCACAAAAATCATATGCACATAATCAAAGATGATTTTAGAATCATATATTATGTTGATGCTCTCTTTTGCTACCAAATGAAAGGGCATGTTTTTCCCGCAGAATGAAAATATTCAATCTATAATATCTTTCCCAAAGCCTCTTGTGAAAAGTACCATATATTTTATTTCTAAAAACAGAACTCTAAAAAATTACTTATTTGGCATTCTCATTGAGTCAATGTTCCTTTTTAAGGTAGATGCCGAAATGCCAACTTCCTTTTAAATTAAAGACTGATTTTTACCAAAAAATACCTCTATTCATGAAATCACACGATTTAACAAGTTTTCTAAGAACAAAGAAAAGATTCACTTTTTATTTCACACATACCAACTGAATCATCAGTTAAAAGTTCATTACATCAGAAATGTAATTAAAATGGGGTTTGGCACACAGTTTTTATTTTTCTATCTAAAATAATCATTAGGAGGTTTCCATGGAAATACTTTTGTACTTTAATATCCAATGTAAATAGCTATTCATTCAAATATCTGTCTAGAATCACTACAAAGTTACCATGATGGTTCATGTATATTTGGGAGGAGGATAAATATACTAAAGGACAATTGTTTTATGTTTTGATTTGGACAGGATCCAAGTATGTACCTGTATGATTACCAGTTGTTTCAAAGATAACCTAAGAGTTAACATTCTTATTTGGAGACCACACAATGCAAGGTATCTATTTGTTTAAGTAATTAAAATGTGATAAATCACATACTTAAGTGATGGAAAATGCAAAACTGCTGAGTTTTATTGAGTAACAAGGAATGTTATCTAATGTTTCTTACATGTAATAACCAGCAATTCGTTGAGTGGCTCAGCATTCAACTAACTTATCTGACTCCAGTACTTCAGTCTAATGGCCACAGAAGAAAATCAGACATAATATCAGATAAAAATACAACATTCTCAGTTGTATTGCAAAGGCACCAGGTCTAACTAACAAGAGAAGTGACTATTCCCTTGCCTTTTGGTGATTATGCAGTATGGCTCATTGCTCAATAAAAATTTTATCAGAAGAGGCATCAAAGACTTAAATGTAATTACCACTCAAAGTACACAGTTATGTGGAGTAAGTCATTTAAAATAAAGTCTATTTAAAGTAGTGTGAACTGAATGGAATCCTTGTTGTCAGCAAATCTATACATTCTACCTCAATTTGAATGTACTTTGTTTTGAATACTCAAAGTTGTCTAGTTATTTAAAATAATATGTTTCAGATCTGCAGCTTTGTGAACTACTCTGGTACAGGATTTTCCAAATGAGCAAAACATATTCTTTCAAAACTAGAAATAAAAGTATTTTAATGTAAGGCGCCTGCTAAAAACTCATTCAACATCTAAATCCACCATGGCCCTTCACCACAGCAAGCTCTATTTTACAGCTCTAACAAAAATTGTTCTTTATTCTTGAACACTTAGACCATTGTTGAGAAAAGAGATTTATTTCTCTCCTTTTGATATTGGTTAAAGTCCTATATTTGTTTCATTTCACAACATGTTCTTCGGCTTCTTGCAATTTTTGCGGGCAAGAAAAATGTTGGTTATTAGATGTTTCTGGTCCTCTTCCACCCCAAAAATTACACACACACACACACACACACACACACACACACACACACACACACACACACACACACCTGTGTTTATAAGTACAGTTGCCCCCCCGCCTTGTAGAGGCAAGTTCCTTACCTGTGAATTCAACCAACACTGGATCAAAAATATTCAGAAAAAAAATAC
>NW_020172476.1:1012192-1038627 GCF_003031525.2 Neophocaena asiaeorientalis asiaeorientalis
ACACACACACACACACACACACACACACACACACACACACACACACACACATACACACCTGAATTTATAAATTCTTCTTAGTAAGCCATGGATGGAGCTTCATATGGAGAAATAGAAATGGAAAAAGCAAAGAAAGTGATAATAATTTTAAAAAACAGGGGAATAAAGGAATCCATAATTTATCTGGTAATATAAGGTCACTTTCCCTGTCACTGGCATTTCAAACTGTCCTTTCCGCCCCTAGATCCTCCCTGACACATACAGACACTCACACATACACACTCACCAAAAGTAAAGCGATTGGGTTACTTGGCAGAAAGCTCAAAGATTTAAGTAATAATAAATATAAATTACGCCATATGCCTGAATGTAATAAAAACCAGAATGTGAGGCAAGCTTCTATATATACAGTGAACATTCAATGTTTTATTGGTTGACATGTTGGTACAATACTTTCTGAAGATACTTAGTTCATTAACTTCATTATAATAATGCATGAAATTTTCATAGAGAGTACTGTAGCAATTTAGAAATATTGCTATTTTTATACTGGTATTTTATAACAACTTGTTAAAACTCTCCCTGTCCTTCTTCAGTGTTAGTGTATGGGTCATTATTGGTTTCACATTTTAAATCACCTAGGTTTTTAGAATATATAATTTTCACTTTCATCAAGAGTTCTGTGAAATTATGCATAATGTATGTTTCCATCACTGAAACTTTTATCCAAGCCACTGGGACCCATTCATATGCATTAGAACTAGTTTGCCTTTTACTTCTCATACAAAGTTATGCTATGAGCTCTATAATGTAACCACTTACTCTATTGCTATTAATAAGGAGATTTTGAAAAGGCCTATTTACAATTGTTGTTTCTCCCTGCTACTAAGGGATCAATTCCCAGGAATTATCACTCAATCTGACTTAAACTTATTCCCCTCCAATTTTTTTCCTTGTTACTTTGACTGGGTCAACTGACTTTTATGAGCGTCATGAACAAGCATTGATTGAGATCATTTCCCACTAATACATGTACCCCAAGCAGAACTTTGTTATTCAAGATACAGCAACTGAGAGATCACAAAATAATATCACAAACTTATAAAAATCCCCCTGAAGGTGCCTTCTGCTCTTCTAAAAGGAGAGCGGAGTTTGGGATGCAAGAAATTCTATAATATGGAAAATATGCTACTATTTTGAACTAATAGAATTTTCTTGATCCCCAACACTCCATCTCTACCTCAAAGTTAACTAGACTGGTATGACAAAAAGAAAGTTAGACAATAGACAGGGCCATTCAAAGAAAAAGCAATTTGGAAAGGAGCTGAATTTCTGGGAGCTTAGTGCATTGTCTTTTTCTCTCCTTCTTCTGACCTCCCACACTCCACTGGAATCACACACTGTTCTTTCTCAGGAGAACTTGGGGAGTCATCAACAAGTGTAACTACATCTCATTACCAAATGAATGCAGTCCATGGGACCAAAAATGTATGGAGAAAGGTCCTTAGGGACATGGCAGCTTCATGAAAGGTTATGAGTCGGCAACCATGGATTTTAATATAATCAGTAACAAACTAGGATGCGGCAGCATCAGGACGGGTAATCAATACTTAAAAACTAAAGATATATTTTTATGCTAAGTCAAGTAGACTTTTCTTAGTTTAGAAAGGCAAAGGAGGGGCTTCCCGGGTGGTGCAGTGGTTAAGAATCCACCTGCCAATGCAGGGGACACAGGTTTGAGCCCTGGCCAAGGAAGATCCCACATGCTGCAGAGCAACTAAGTCCATGGGCCACAACTACTGAGCCTACGTGTCACAACTACTGAAGCCCACATGCCTAGAGCCCATGCTCCAAAACAAGAGAAGTCACTACAACGAGAAGCCCGCGCACCGCAACAAAGAGTATCCCCTGCTCGCCGCAAATAGGGAAAGCCGGTGCAGCAACGAAGACCCAGCACAGCCAGAAACATAAATAAATAAATAAATAATTTTAAAGAAAAGAAAAGTAAGGCAAAGGAGATATGACAGGCAAAGGAAACAGGCTGTAGTACTACTAACTCCCATTTTCCTCGTTATTTCTTTTCATTTAATCATCATTGCTCATTCATTCTAAAAAATCTGTTATCTACCAGGTATTGCAGTAAGTTCAATAGAGAGGGAGATAGAGTAGTCCCTGATTGAAGTAGCTGACAGCTACCATGGACTATTTAATAATAATAATAAAGTTACAAAATTAATAGTATTTACTGAATACTTACTACTTGCCTTATACTCTGTCAAGCACTTTATAAGAAACAAATTATCTAATTATTTCAGCAACTTCATCATAAGCATTAATGTTACCACAGCGTACAAAGAATGAGACCAAATCTTGGAGAGGTTTAAACATTGGCCAAAATTACACAACCAAAAAGCAGTGGGGATAAGATTCAAATCCATGTGCACCTGGTTCTGGAACACATACTTAAAATAAAGGTCTGGTAGCCAAATTTTGTGTGTGAATTTTTGTGGGGGCGTTGGGGTTTTTTTAATTAATTAATTAATTATGTTTGTTTTTGGCTGCTTTGGGTCATCGTTGCTTCTGGGCTTTCTCTATTGCAGCCAGCGGGGGGCTACTCTTCACTGCGGTGTGTGGGCTTCTCATTGCGGTGGCTTTTCTAGTTGTGGAGCACGGGTTCTAGGTGCATGGGCTTCAATAGTTGTGGCATTTGGACTCAGTAGTTGTGGCTAGTGGGCTCTAGAGCACAGGCTCAGTAGTTGTGGAACACGGGCTTAGTTGCTCCGCAGCATGTGGGATCCTCCTGGACCAGGGCTCGAACCGGTGTCCCCTGAATTGGCAGGCAGATTCTTAGCCACTGCACCACAAAGGAAGTCCCAGGGGGTTGGGTTTTAAAGGACCTCTTCTGGGTGAGGTGAATGCTTCTTGTTTTTTTGTGTTTTTTTTTTCCTTTAACAATTTAGAAAACCTCAAACTGAAGTAGAATTTCCACTTAATCTGTTTTGATATGCCTCTACCTATCATCAAGAAGCAGTGACATAGTTTCTTTTACATTATTTTTAGGAATCACTAAAATTATCTGAATCCTACTTTTAGCTAAAGAGAATATGGTTCAATGTATCCTTGGTCTTCTAATACCCAACCCAATTAAGATCGGATTGGCACATTAGCAATAAGAAAATAAAACTAAGCTCAACAAATCTGAATCAATAGTATGAATGCTTACTGATTTTAAGTGCTTGCATTGATTTTAGGTGCTTGTATTGATTTTAAATGCATTTGTAGCATTTTTTTAACTACAGCTGAAACTTGTGTTCGTATTTCTCACCATTATATTTTGAGGCATGATGTAAACAAATGAAACTAGCTGAAAATCCAATGGGATGTGAAAAGAGAAATGAACAAAACAAAACGAAAACTTATCCAGTATTTCTCATTTGAAAAGGTTTCAGAAAACACAAGCCTCAGAGAAAAGTAATTGCAGACAAATATTTGTGTTTACAAAAAGGTGAAGTGCCTGGGAAAGGCAGAAATCACTGTTTCTGTTTCTCTCATTTTGTATCATTATTGATCAGAATGCTGTAATTTTCATGGCACTGGGGGGAAAAGACAAGCAAGTAAGAGTATAATTATTCCAAAGGGAGGTTTGGGAGCAACTTTTGTAATCCATAACCTAACCCTAGAAAGGACAGAGAGCAATATCTAAAACTGTGTTCACAGGAGATTCAGTATTATTGATTTGATTCTATTTGAACACATTTCCTAAATTACTATTGTCATTGAAACTTACCTGTATAATTATTTTGTAATTTTAATACTTCCTTTGCATTGGTTGGGGGGGAAAGCCCCCTAAAAGTTGAATACTGTTATTCACTTTAAAAAATATATATGCCTTATGTTCTATGTAGGAAGAAATTATTATTAAAAAATATCTTTTGGGCTTCCCTGGTGGCGCAGTGGTTGAGAGTCCGCCTGCCGATGCAGGGGACGCGGGTTCGTGCCTCGATCCGGGAAGATCCCACATGCCACGGAGCGGCTGGGCCCGTGAGCCATGGCCACTGAGCCTATGCACGTCCAGAGCTTGTGCTCTGCAACGGGAGAGGCCACAACTGTAAGAAGCCTACGTACCGCAAAAAAAAAAAGTAAGTGGCTCTTGACAATTTTTAAGTAGACATACCTTTAAATTAAAAATCCAATCTGTCTACAATTACCTTTTGATTTCTAGATGTTGTCAATACAGAAGGGACAAATAGAAATATGATTTTTTTCTTTTCAGGGCACACTGTCTGTGAAGTCTCAGGCATAGGGAGGAGAACTAAACTGTTCCCTTTCTACTTGGTCTTTTTGAGTGGGATTATTAGTTTTCTCTTGTAAATGTATTAACAGGAAGAGAACAAAAAAATAATGCAAAAAAAACCAAAACAGAAACACAATCCAAGTTTAACTTTTAATCATGCAGCTGCCAAACTCCCAAATATAATAATTACTATGAATATTCTGTCCTCTTTATATTGAGATTCCCCCACCTCCACCCTAGGCACCACATACAATTGCATGGATTTTATCTCATTTGTTTGGTTTTCTTTATGTATAGACATTTTATATACTTTTATCTTTTAGAAATGTTCAGAATCATAGGGGTATAAATTACTAGATCACTAATAATTTTGTGTTAACTGGAGGAATCAGATGATGTTTTTCTTCCTAAGACAACAAGAAAGGCCCAAATAGGTGAAAAGAAGTAAAGGTGGAAAAGCAAGAATTAAGATGGTTGAACACGTGTGGAAAGACTGTTTGCGGCTCCTATCATTTCCCTTTTCTACAACCTTTTATGATTTATCTCCGATGTGAAAAAATGTGTAGGTAAGAATATCCTCCTGCATCTTCATGAATTTCTCTATTGTTTCTTCTTCAGTATAAATTCCCTTGAAGTGATAGTAAAATATGACAGCCAAAAAAAAAAAAAAAAAAAGACAGCCATTGTCTCAAGGGAAAGTAAAATATCACTCCAATGAAAGAAAAATAAATTTATTTTTAATTTTGAAGTTTATTGAAAAAGACCAGTGCTTAAGAGTCCAAAGATGCGAGTTTGAGTCCAGCTCCACCACTTATGAAATGTGTGTTCTTGAGAAATTTATATAGTATCTCCATCTGAAAAATTGTGGCTTGAAGTAACTAATTAAAAAGATGTCTGGAGGATAAAATGAAATAATCAATGTAAAAAAGCCCTGGAAACTGTACGAGAAATGTACATCTTTGTCATCCTCATCCCTTTGCTAAGATTAGCAATATGCAGTCAATCCAGATATTTCTACTATTTTACATTTGTAAGTCTATGTGTATTGCACAGCTTAATTTAACAGAATTATAATCTCTAGGATTATTTCAGAGAAAGGTTCTTCCATTAAAATTGATAATATTGCATACTCCCATGCAAATTTTAATCTTTGGAATTGTCTTCTTCCTAATACACTCTTGCAGTATCTGTCAATGACAAATTACTTCAGAAACAGTATTCTTAAAAAAGTGTCCTAAGGATAGTGATTTGATTTCTGGCTTGGGTTTGTAAATAGGGAGAATTATATCTGCAACCTATGAATCTCCAAACATGCATTTTCTTTGACCAATTAACAATGCAACTAAATTCTGACCCATAGATTTCTGTCTTCACTGACCCAGTTTCTGCTATACTAAAATGGTGTGATACCAGTTGGGCAGTAGTTTTCCCTGGAAACATATGACCTCTGGCGAATGGACTGAGATCCCCCCAGTTGAGGACCATGGACAGCCATCTCTTAGCAGTAGGTAATGGGTAATAAATTCTATCCTGTGAGGCAGGGAGCATTGATTAGTTTTTTGCTAGACAAGGCCCTATCCATCCCAAATGAGCTTCCAATCTTAATTCATTTTCTTCACTGTGACCTAAGTCAAGGTCTCAAAAAATGAAAAACTAATGTGATGCTCTGATAGAATTTGCTCTAATATTCAGGATTGTTTAACAATGAAAAGTAACAGAAACTCAACTATTTTTGCCTAAACATTGATTTATCAACATGCATTTGGAGACAAATAAAACAAAATAAAATTAAAGGTTTCTCTAGCATACCACCTATCATAGTTATAAGGTACTCTTTTTTTTTCCTAAATGAAGCTGGTCCTTATAGTTTCATTATTGTGAAGGTCTTAAACAAATATAGAATAATCACCTATAGCTCGAGTATTTTTTCTTATCAATCACTCAGAAGATATTTTTGTTCTTTATACTGTACCTTATAAATTTTCATTTAAGTAATTAACTAAGGATCATTAATTTACTTAAAATTTATTTATTTATTTTTATTTTTTATTTTTTATTTTTTTTGCGGTACACGGGCCTCTCACTGTTGTGGTCTCTCCCATTGCGGAGCACAGGCTCCGGATGGGCAGGCTCAGCAGCCATGTTTCACGGGCCTAGCCGCTCCGTGGCATGTGGGATCTTCCCAGAGCAGGGCACGAACCTGTGTCCCCTGCATCGGCAGGCAGACTCTCAACCACTGCACCACCAGGGAAGCCCCTACTTAAATTTTAAAATGGTCAAGTACTACATAAATAATAAAAATAAAAATATATTGAAAATGGCTAAGAACCAAATGTAAGTTTTATGGAAATATATGATAATGAGGGGAATAATAAATTATAATATAAACATAATTTACATTATAATAATGTGATATAAATATAAAGTGCAAGGTAATATAATGGCTACCACATCTACTGTCTGGGTTTAAAAACTGATATGATGTAATAAGTCACATTTATAAAACACTTTTACGATTCAAGCATTTCACATTGAATCTTTAATTTCCTTATCCTAAGTTCCTAAAGAGTTGGGAATATATAAGTTATCAGTAACCATTTTTTAGTCAAAACAAACTTAATAGCTATATTTCATAGAGGAGAAAAATTAGAATAAATTAATAAATTTTCAGTTTTCATTTCTGAATGTAAGGAACTTGGAAGTCATCACTTTGTCTTAACAACAAGTAAAAGCTAAAGAAGAGCAAAAATCAACAACTCTTCTGCATTTGTAAGAAAAGTGAGGGAAAAACTCACTTCTCGAAGATTGGAGAAATAGGCAGTCAAATACAGGGAGCTGTGGCTTCTCTGAGCAGAGACTAAGGAGAGGAGATCATCATGGGAACCAGTGTGAAGGTAGGAAAACCTGAACTACAATTGAATTGCTGGAGGCTCAGTGTGGACAACCCTGAAAGGTAAAAACTCCAAGGGGGTTCAGTCATATGGAGGGCTCCACAGTATTGTGAGTTTTGCTTCCAGGAGCTCTACCAGGTATTCACAGTAAATATAAGAGAAAAATCTCCTTATGCTTTTGGCAAGGGGAGGTGAAAAGGAACAATTCTGAAATACACCAGAGCATTCTGGTGGTCTCAACAAGCCTTTGCTCAGGAGAAACTAGTCAACCAGAACCTAATCTGCTGGAGTATTTTCAGGGCCTAACTGACCTGGGAGAGAGAAATACCCAACTATAGTCATCTGTAGACTTCCACGTGGGAGAAGGGAATTACCCAATTCCAGCCCACTCTGGCAATCTTGTCCCACATATGGAAGAAGGAAAAAACTGAGAAATACTTGGTGAAGTTCACAGTCTAGAAGCATAGACTCATTAAAAAGAATAAGATTTAATCATAGGACTATAGAAAGCTTCCCTTCCCCTACAACTATATTATTAGAGTTATACTTACAACAGTTCCTTTTACCTGGTACATGTCTAGCTATCAAGAACAAATTACAAGACATACTAAAAGGCAAGAAGTACAATTTGAAGAAGAGCAAATGTCTGACCAGACAAGGCAAAAAATGTTGAAATTACCAGACCAGCAGTTTAAAACAGCTATGATTGTTATGCTAAGGTTTCTAAAGGATAAAGTAGACAGCATGTTAAAACAGATGAATAATACAAGCAGAGAGATAGAAACCCTAAGAAAGAATCAAAATGAAATGCTGAATGTCAAAAACACTGTAACAGAAATAAAGAATGCTTTTGATGGGTTTATTAGTAACTGAGAAAAATAATCTCTAAGTTTAGAATATCTCAGTAGAAACCTCAAAAAGTGAAAAGCAAAGAGAAAAAAATGAAAAAAAAGGATAGAATTCAGAGATTGTGAGACAAACACAAAAGATGGAACACCCGCATAATGGGAATACCAGAAAGAACAGAAAAAAGGAGAGGAAGAAAATAAATATTTGAAATAATGACAGAGTTTCTGAAATTAATATAAGACACTAAACCACATATCCAGGAATCTCAGTAAATACCATGCAGGATAAATGCCAAGAAAACTATACATAGGCAAGTCATTTTTAAACTATATAAAATCAAAGATAAAGATAAAGAAAAAAATTCTGAAAAAAAGGAGAAAACACCTTAAATATAGAGGAACTATAATAAGAGTTACCTATGACTTCTCTTCAGAAACCATGCAAGCAAAAAGAGAAAAATTTGGAGTGAAATATTTAAAGTGTTGAAAGAAAGAAAGAAAAAACACTAACAATTCTGTACTCTGTGAAATTGTCCCTCAAAAGTGTAGGAGTGTTAAATACTTTTTCAGGCAAACAAAAATTGAGAGATTTTTTACCAGTAGACCTATCATGCAAGAAATATTAAAAGAAGGTTTTTTTAGAGAGAAGGAAAATATATAGGTCAGAAACTTGGATCTGCATAAAGAAAGAAGAGCATTGAAAAAGGAATATATAAAGACTAAATAAAAACTTTGATTTTTCTTATCCTTAGTTGATTGAACAGATAGTTTATTCAAAATGATAGCAACGATGTACTTAATTATATAGGCATATATATATTTATATATATGCTTATATATAAAAAATGGATGACAGCAATGATACAAGAGATGGGAGAGAGGAATTAGAGTTACATTGTTATTATAAGTTACTCAAATTACTAGGGAAGCAGTATAGTGTTACCTGAAAGTGGACTTCGATTAGTTGTAAACGTATTTTGCAAACTCTAGGGCAACCACTAAATATAGTTTTCAAAGGAGTATCAGTGATATGCTAAGAAAGAGAGAAAATCAAATCATATAAAATGCTCAATTAAAATCATAAAATTCAGAAAAGGGGTGGCAGACAAAAATCTAAGAACAAAGAACAAGAGCAACAAATAAAAAACAGTAACAAATATGGTAGATATTAATCTAACTATATCAATAATTCAATAGTCACTTTGAATATCAATGGTCTAAAAGCACCAATTAAAAGACAGAGATTTCCAGGGTGGATCAAAAAACAATACCTAACTCTATGTTATCTATAAGAAACCCACTTTAAATATAAATATACATACGGATTATAAGTAAATAAGTGGAGAAAAGCATACCATGCAAACACGAATAAAAATAGACTGGAGTAGTGATATTAAGTTCAGATAGAGCAGACCTCAAAGCAAGGAAAGTTATTATGAATAGATAAGGCTAAAACTCATAATGATTCATAGAGAATTGGATGACTCCATACTGGAGACTTCAGTTGCTCTCTATCATAAATGGACAGATCTAGCAGGCAGAAAATCAGTAAGAACATAGTTGCACTCAAAACACCATCAATCAACCACATATAATGAATATTTATAGACTATTTCATCCAACAACAGACACATACACACTCTTCTCAAGCTCGCAAGGGGCATTCACCAAGATAAACCACATTCCATCCTATAAAACATCGCATAACAAACTGTAAAAATATATATAAATCATACAAATGTCTGCTCTCAGACCACAATGAAATTAAATTAGAAATCAATAATAGAAAGGTAAATGGAAAATATCAAAATGTATGGAGATTTACCAACACACTTATAAATAACACATGGGTCAAAGAAGAAATCTCAGGAGAAATTTTTAAAATATTTTGAACTAAATTAAAATAAAAACACAACTTATCAACATTTGCAGAATGCAGCAAAAGCAGTGCTTAGAGGAAAGTTTATAGCATTGGATACATATGTTCAAAAGGAAGAAAGAGTTAAAATCAGTAATCTAAGTTTTCACCTTAGAAAATTAGAAAAAGAATGACAAAATAAATCCAAAGTAAGCAGAATAAAAGAAATAATAAGAATTAGAGCAGAAATCAATGAAATTGAAAACAAGATATCAATAGAGTAAACCAATGAAACCAAAAGCTGGTTCTTTGAAAAAATCAATAAAACCAATAAACCTCTAATGAGACTAAGAAAAAAAGAAAAAGGGCACAAAGTACTAATATCTGAAATGAAAGAGGGGACATCACAACAGGTACCATAGGCACTAAAAGAATAATGAAGGTGGTCAACAGGTACAAAATTCCATTTATAAAATAAATAAGTCCTAGGGATATAATGCACAGGATGGTGACTATAGTTAACAGTACAGTATTATATATTTGAAAGTTGCTGAGTAGATCTTAAAAGTTCTCATTACAAGAAAAAAATTGTAACTATGTGTGATGATTGATGCTAACTGTACTTATCATGGTAATCATTTCACAATATATACATAGATCGAATCATTATTACATTGTACACCTGAAATTAATGCAAGGTTATATGTCCATTTATTTCTCAATGAAAAAACAAGAATAATCAAAGAATACAATGAGCAACTCTATGGCCCTATATTTTGGTAACCTAGATGAAATGGACCAATTCCTTGAATGACACAACTTGCCAACACTCACCCAGGAAGACACAGACCATCTGAATAGCCTATATTTATTCAATAAATTAAACCAACAATTATTAACCTTCCAAAACAGAAAGAACCAGACCCAGATGGGGTCACTAGTGAATTCTACAATATTTTAAGGGAAAAATTATACCAATTCTCTGCAATCTTTTTCAGAGGATAAAAACAGAAGGAATACTTTCTAGTTCATTTTATAAGGTCAGTATTATCCTAATACCCAAACCAGAAAAAGACAAGACAAAAAAACCTGCAGATCAATATCTCTCATGAACATAGATACAAAGGCCTTAAATAAAATATCGGTGAATTGAATCCATTAATGTATAAAAAGAATTATATACCATGACCAAGTAGGATTTATCTCAGACATGCATGGCTGGTTCAACACTCAAAACTCAATTAAAGCAACCATAATATCCAGGCTAAAAAAAAATCACATAATCATATCAATAGATGCAGAAAAAGCATTTGACAAAACATAACCCCCATTCATGATAAAAACTCTCAGTAAACTAGAATTAAAGGAGACCTTCCTCAACTTGATATAGAATATCCACAAAAAACCTGCAGCCTAAATTATACTTATTCCAAGAAACTCAAAGTTTTTCCATTAAGATCAGGAATCAGTGAAGGATGTGCTCTTACCATGCCTTTCCAACCTTGTACATTAAGCACTTTGCACTGTCACACAACCAACCTTAGCGAAACCCGGATTTAAGCGCAGGTCTGACGCCAAAGTGCTCTTAATTAACCCGCTATCCAATGTCACTTTATAGTATCTCACTGGATATTTACTATAGACTATCCTCCCCAAATCTCCATGTCATGTTTTTCTGAGCAAGCTGTTGTATAAACTGCCCACTGTTAGTCACATAACTATACTTTGATTCTACAAATTATTTTTATAACATTTTATTAATGTGAGTTAGAAAATACATAAAATAATATTAATTCTGATCCTTACATTACTGAGTAAAAATATCTTTCTTTAAAAACACAGATTTCAGAGAAACAATGAGAGAGTATTAATAGAAGCAAGGAACAAGTATCCCAGGGAAAACTGAGGAATGCAGAGAAAACCAGTGTGACTGGAAGAGTTAGATGGCAGCCAAGAGAAAGCCATAGGTCAGAGCATGGTAAGCTGTAAGTTTTGCAAGACATAGGTAAGGCTGGATTTCATGGCAAGTGAGAAGGGAACTATTAGAATGCTTTTTCTGAATTCACACACACATACACACACACACACACACACACACACACACACACACACACGCCACTGGCTGTATTCAGAATGCTTCCTGGGGCTGGGGGAGGAGAACACAAGAGGAAAAGTGTAAATGTCATTTTTAGAAGCCATTAAAATAACCCAGTTTTAAGATGATGCACTCTTGGGATAGATTTGTAGCAGATGAGGTGGTGAGGAATAATAGTTTAGACATATTTTGAAAATAAAATTGGAAGCATATCCAAATAGATTTTATGTAATATCAGTTTGGATAATTTGGACACTACAAAAAAATACACTGGGAGAATAGGAAGTGATGGCCTGTAGCTAAGATTTTGGAAGATGAGCATTCTGTGTTAGCTTACACTTTGGGGGTAAGTAGGGAGTAGGTTGTTAAGGTAATATGGCAGAAAAGGTTATAAGAAGATAGAAATCCGAGATATTAAGAATCCAATGTATTAGGCAGATTGTGAACATGTAATATATATTACATGCATCAAAATCAATGCAGAAAATACCAGAATGTCATACCTAGTTCTGTGAGCCAAAACCAAAATTCTCCAACTAATATGTGGGAGTGACTGGGAATGCTGGAGATATTAGCTCCCAAGTGGCACAAGATGCATGAAATTCAAAGGATCTGTGTTTTTGCTTTTGTTGTTGATGTTATTTTTGTTTTAAGAAAGGAAACGAAAATGATTGGGAAGTTTCCATAATAAGAAGCGGGGGTGGGATACTTGCCACAATTTGTAAGATTCAGAGAGGGAAGAAAAACCCCTTCCACTTGAGAGAGCTGCAGAGAAGAGGGTGAGCTTGGTAGACAGCCAGGTTTCAATTAAGAAATAGAGATAAAGAAAAGAAAGAGAAAAGGAACCCTTAAAAGAGTTCCAATAAATGTGGCTACAGTCATTTTGGCAGAGGATTGAGAGGTATGGGGCATGAATCAAACTTGAATATGGCCTGTGCAGAGCAGCATGTGTGTGCAGTTTTGCATACTGTTAGGTGGACCAGAAGGATTGAACTTTGTGCACTACCTGACTGAGATACAGCTGTATAAGACATGACAGTCTCATCTGAAAAGGTGGACAGCTATTTTAAGCAAGAGTCCTGATTATTTAGTCTAAAGGTATAGAGGAATCATAGTAATTCATGTTTCTGAACAGTGTCAGAGAAGAAATGGGAATACGTTTCAGCTTGGACCTGTCAAAGAATAACCGAGAACTATTTAGTCATTAAAAAATAACTTGGATATATTGGTCAGCGATATTATTGGGCTGTTGCGCAAAGTGTATACACAGATGTGAGAGAATGCCTCTGGACTGTTTTTATGAAACAAAGAAGGAAGCAGATTGATAAGACAGGGTAGAGAAAGGAGGGGAATAACACTTCAGACAATCTGGGAATGGTGAATCTTGCTGGGTTTTCATTTGGGGGGTAAATAGATTAGCTGGCATCTATTAAAGATAATCTGGAGTGTGTCCCTGAGCAGACTGACTCAGATATTTACAGTCTCTGGAGCACACATGACAAGTTGTCTCCGCACAGTGCCAGCTTCCTTTAGGATGTGCACCATGTTCTCATGAAATGACTCAAACCCTAATGACTCTTCCTGCCAAAAAAAGTTTGAGAGACTTTCTAGGTCACAGTATTACATCAAAGGACTGAGAGAGATACAAAGCTGAAATGTTACGGAAAAACATACAAAACTTTCTCCCATAATTGGAAGTAGCTCGTGTTTGCAGGTCAAGGGGACACTCTCATCCATGGAATTTCTAAAGTGTGTCCTAAAAATTTAATACTCGTATTTACATACTATGTCTAATGATATAATAGAATGCATATCATTTTCATTCTTTATTGTAAATCATCACTCCCAAAGAATATTTTTGTTGAGTTCAAAGAATTCTGTGTTCATTCTAAATCGATGTGCAGGTTGTGAAGATACAAACTAAACAACGAAGCTCAGATTATGATTCTTAAATTCACAAAAAATGTTAGTAGTAGTTTTTGAAGAATCTTCTATTAATAAGCCTCATTTGTATTTAGTTATGTCAAATATTTTAAATATATAATCTAGCAGTTAGGACTTGATAGTGCCTGTAACAAAAAACTCAACTCAAACCCACTTAATAAAAATGATTTATTATCCCTTACAATTTCAGAGGCCAGAAGAAGAGCAGGTGTCACAATTTGTTTTCCACTGACCCAGCATTCAACTTCTCAATTTTCAGCCCTCTGTTCTGCCCTGTGGTATCAACATCATTCTAAGAAAAGCATCCCTCCGTGTCACAAGATGATTGCCGTAAATCCCTGGCTACCTGCTCTGCCTTTAAGTCCATAGAAAGAGGGAGAGTTTGAAAAGTGAGTAAGATTCCTTCTAAGGAATTCCCCAGAAACAACTTGCATCTCACTGGCTTGCACTGGGGTAGTCGTTTATCTTTGAATCAATAATACAAAAGATAGTATTTCCCTGATTAGCTTAGGCATCAGCCACATGCTCCACAGCAAACCAATGGTGAAGCCACTTTTCTCAAAGCATGGAGACTCCTCAGGGGAGACGTGGACATCTGGATAACAGCAGAGAAATAACCAAGAGAAGAAGAAATTGACACTGGGAAGAAAAGCATGTATGTACCTAACAACGAAACAGAACCTGTAGCAGAAAATGTCAAATATAATTCTATTCCACTAACATCATTCATATGGGAAACACTGATTGTACTTAGTATACTTCTATAAAACAATCAATGGGGTCAAATTAGGAATCAGCTGAGTATTGCCATGGTCTAACAGAAATCCCTCAGACTGGCCGACTTATCCAAAAATTATGTGTATATTCAGCACTCAACTTGCCAGATTTTGTCATTACACAATTCCCTGAAAGAGTAAAAATAAAACCCAATGACTCCCTTCCTTGTGGGTTGTTACTTATACCACTCTATCCAGGTTCAGTGTTAGTAGTTTCTCTAATTTAAGATAAAAGAATAGATTGGTCTTGAATAATTCCTACCACTGAGCACAAGACCCAAATACTACTTTGTCCTCTTAACTGGGTGACATGGGTGGGGGGCAATAAGTCCTTTCTTAGAAAAGGACTCTGATCTGCATAGCTTCCAGTTTAGATAATTTATGGGTCTCAAGAATCCATCTCTCTCCTACCGTAGTCAGCTATGCTAGGTTCACGCTACACAATCACAACAATAAGGACTTCAGTCTCATTTTTATTCTGAAACTCCAAGCAGGAGCTCTAGAGTCATTCAGAAGAGAAATGCAAATGCAAACTGATAGATTTTTTTTAAGTATTTTTGCTATGAAGAAAGAAAAAAGGCAGGGAGAGACAAAAAGAGAGAAAAAACATAGAAATGGCTCTGTATTACTGCCCATATCTAGCTTGTTAGAAATAGTTGGAGTCAGCTTTTCTTAGCTCCTTGACACAGTAGGTTTTTCCTCCCATCAAACCCACTGAGTCAGTGGTCCAGGAGACACAGCAGTGCCATTAAAGAAATCTGACACCAGAAACAAAGTTCCCAGCAAAGCCCTTTTGCAGGACTCACTTTGGTGCTAATGTTTGGCTCTGCAGTGACTATTAAGCTCACTTTCAGCCTCAGACTGAATGAAAATAATCCTTTTTCTTTTTCATTCTATTTTCATTTCAACAGATGCTGATTAAATGTCAGCTATTGTCCGATCACCAGGCTTGTCAGTTTTCATCCTAAAGATGGAGCCTGAAACTAACACAACATTGTTAATCAACTCTACTCCAATATAAAATAACAATTAAAAAAATAAAAATAGGGACTTCCTTGGTGGCACAGTAAGAATCCGCCTGTGAATGCAGGGGACATGTGTTCAAGCCCTGGTCCGGGAAGATCCCACATGCCACGGAGCAACTAAGTCCACGAGCCACAACTACTGAGCCCGCGTGCTACAACTACTGAAGCCAGTGCACCTAGAGCCCATGCTCCACAACAAGAGAAGCCACCACAATGAGAAGCCCGCGCACCGCAACGAAGGGTAGCCCCCCCACTCACTGCAGCTAGAGAAAGCCCGTGTGCAGCAACAAAGACCCAACACAGTCATAAATAAATAAATTTTTAAAAATAAAATAAAAATAAATTTTAAAAAAAGAGTAGAGGAAAAAAAGTACATTTTCTTGAGTACTTCTCAAGTTGCCAACCTAAATCTGAATTCCTGTGAAATGACTACAATAAAGCTAAAATAACAAGTTGACTAACTTGAATCGTGGAAAATCAAAACCTTCTTAGTGTATCAGTGGTTCCTATTGCTTATGAGAAGCTCAGAGTGAATTAATATGAAGTGTAAAGTATTCCTTGTGGAAAGGCTGCTAACCATGGCAATTTTTGTCTTCCTCCTTTTGGTGGTGGGAGTGGATGGTGAGGTTTTTCTGAAGCAAGGCGTATTTTTGGTATCCAGATTTTTGCAGAGAGCTCATTTGAATCATAGGCCTCATAGCACATGGCAGGTAGGCAAGTTATGAGGAACAGAAAGGATAAAATAGGCTTCAGGAATTTCTTACCATCTTGGTATGTCTTTAGAACCATCTGCTTGGGAATCCAGCTCTTTCTAGTACAAAACCACATTGCTGAGATACAGTTCTTCCATATAATATTGAGAGAGAGAAATGACTCAATATGGATCCAACAGAAAAGAAAAAAAAATCACTGAATTTATGGGGTCAGTAACTAGCTACTTGAAAATAGTAAAGTAACTCTTTTTAATCATCATTTAAGATTTGTAGTGTTGATTTGAGAAAACCCAATGTCCCATCTGAGTAGCTATGATTCTATGACTTTTTCTAATAAAAACAAATCTATGAAATGCCCCAAACTTTCTAAAATAGTGGATATTAATAAATTTTATTAAAGATCCCATTGTGTATTTTATTAACCACTAAGAAAGAATAAATGCTATTACATAAACTATGATATCAATACAATGTTTTATCACTTAGAAATTTTTTAAAAAATTTATTGGAGTAGAGTTGATTTACAATGTTGTGTTAGTTTCAGGTGTCCAATACAGTGAATCTGTTATACATATACATATATCCACTCTTTTTTATATTCTTTTCCCATATAGGCCATTACAGAGTACTGAGTAGAGTTCCTTGTGCTATAAGTAGGTCCTTATTAGTTATCTCTTTTATATACAGTAGTGTGTATATGTCAATCCCAATCTTCCAATTTATCCCTCTCCCCCTTACCCCTTGGTAACCATAAGTGTGTTTACTACATCTCTAACTCTGTTTTGTAGATAAGTTCATTTGTACCCTTTTTTTTTCATATTCCCCCTATAAGTGATATCATAAGATATTTGTCTTTCTCTGTTTGACTTACTTCACTCAGTATGATAATCTCTAGGTCCACCCATGTTGCTGCAAATGGCATTATTTTGTTCTTTTTCAGTGTTGAGTAATATTCCATTGTATATATGTACCACATCTTCTTTATCCACTCCTCTGTTGATGGACATTTAGGTTGCTTCCATGTCCTGGCTATTGTAAATAGTGCTGCAATAAACTTTGGGGTGCATGTATGTTTTCAAATTATGGTTTCCTCTGGATATATGTTGAGGAGTGGGATTGCTGGATCATATGGTAGCTCTAGTTTTTGTTTTTTAAGGAACCTCCATACTGTTCTCCATAGTGGCTGTACCAGTTTACATTCCCACCAACAGTGTAGGAGGGTTCCCTTTTTTCCTCACCCTCTCCAGCATTTATTGTTTGTAGATTTTTTGATGATGGCTAGAATTTTTTATTTAAACTTATTTAAAAATATTCTGTCATATATAACGTTTGTACAAATGTGTTGTACAAACACGATAAGAAATATATAATCAGAATACATTGATTGTGGTTTTCCTAAAACATCATCTCATTCAGGGCTCTACTCTTGTGAATCACTTTTCAACTCAGAGCTATTAGTTTCCATATTTTTCTACAAGGTATCCTCCTTTGTTCTAATAAGAGTTTTGATAATGTGGCATTTCTTAAAGTGTGCTCCAATATTATCACTTAGACTGCCTCTCAAACCACTGCACCTATTCTGTAACTTTTCCTACAGACACTTTCAACACAAGGTTTTGAGACAATAACCAGGACTCATATTCCTTGTTTAAATGGTTCACCAATGGTTTGTTGACAGCAAAGTCAAGAAGTTATAACTGTACCATCACGTCATCTGCAAAAGCAATTTTATACAGTGCTTGTCTTGACTACTATGATGTGAAAGCCACTGGGCACAAAGTTGACTATATAATATTATCAATTAAAAGATACACCTTGAATTCCAGAAATATTAAAAATGTGTGTGTAGGGGGATTATTTTAGAAGAATGAAATACACTATGTAACAATAAATATTAGTTCTATGTACGGACAGAGTTCCTTTGGTCTTCCTTTCATTAAATAAATAGATACTTACTGAACTACTTCTACATGCCAAGCACTGTCATCAGCAAAGGGGACAAAATCATGAGTAAAGGTTTATCTTTTCTCAACATTTCTGGAGCAAAACAGCAAATATAGAAGTGGCCAAAGAGAATGTGGTGCATCCCAAGTTTGGGAAAGAGGCTAGAGAGAGACTAGAGAGAGAGGAAACAAGGGTATTCCAAGGGTTGCAGATAAAGAGGAAGATAGGGGCCAGGGCATGACTCTTTAGGTTATCTGAAGGATTTAGACCTTTACCAGAAGAAGGACAGATAGGAACTGAAATGTTTAAAGAGCAAAAGGGAAAGATTTATAGCTGAAAAATGTAACTTCAGTTATAGCATCTATATGAATTAGAAGGTGGAAAGGAGGAAAAGGTGGAATCAAGGAAACTGATTAGGAGGATACTACAGTCTCATCATGATGAAAGTTTGATCTAGAATAGTTGAAGTGGAGATAGAAAGGAATGTGTGGATTTGAAAGATGGTTAGAAGATAAAATCTCTAATATATAGAATTATGTAGGAAAAACAATAGCTACGAATTTAATAAAACAAGACCAGAAACACATTACTCGTCAGTTCTATGGTATATATTACTTAAAAAGGTCCATCTGCATATAAAAATTCAGATGGTTCTGAAGTTTTCATGTCCAAATGTGAACCTCACAAGTTTCAATTCATTTTTACTCTTCTAACCAACTGTTAAAATCTTACTGCTCCAACTTATATTAACAATTTTAAAGTGGGTTCACTTTACTACTAGCTTATATGGAATACTAGTCCTGAAATACTTTTTATAGGAGGGTTAATAGCAATCTCTTTCTTCTCAAGGTAGTGCTGGGCCATTCTCTCTGACAGTGAGAACAACCTGGACAACTCAAGTTTCAGGTACTTTGATTAACTCAGTTACCGTCGAGTCTCAGGGCTTCTGTAGGAACACTGACGGAAAATGTTTAGAGAAGATACAGCTGTGTTTTTAAAAGGATGGACCAAGCAATCTGTATTGGGTAGATTGGAAATGAAGATATCTGAGAGCTGAAGGATTAACAGAAGAAAGAAGTGCCTACAGGTGGAAATGAAGATAAAGAATGGATGTATTGGACATGATCAAGCTTTCCATCTGGGTAAAGATAATCTTGTGGTCAGAGTTTAAAATGCTTGAAGTAATGTATTTGGGGGGGGGTAAAATTGAGACAAAAAGGAAAGCAATAGATAACAAATTAAAAGGTAGGAATTCGAAGGTGACTGGCTGAAGTGAAGAAAGTGAGAAGGTCCTTGAGGGTCAGGATGTTAAGAAAACTGAGAGGCCAAAATGTTAGGAGGATTACTATCCATATAGACTTGACCTCAATCAAAATTGTATGGGCTTTAGTCAAATAACATGAACAGGTGCTGAGGTTCTTGATAAATTGTGGAGACTGAATCTAAAACACAGAAAGTGAACGCAACCGTGTGGGTAAGTGGAAAGTTGAATGTTGTAAAATGGTGTGCAGCTCAAAGGAGTAGATTTGTTTTTAATATATCAAGATAGAAAAGTAACAGCCCAGAAACAGTCATGAAGAGCAATCTCAGTCTGCTGGGAAGTAAGTAAACTCTGGATTAAAAACAAAGATTGAGGGAAATAAGTTTAAGATCCTTGGCGGATCCAACCTCGTTTAGTTGCAATTCCATCTGACTTTATAGCTTCACTTTCAGGTCTTTGCCAACAGAGACGTCCAATACCTAATCCCACCAACCCTGTCACGCCTTCACAGGCTTTCATTTGTGTAGTGAGCTGTGTTTACAATGCCTACTCTACAGTTTTTATAAGGCTTAGTCTGACAAATTCTGTTTTAGGACCCTGCTCAGATGTAACTTACTCGTAGATTTCCAACCTTCTTCCCCACCGTCATCACCATCCACCAGCAGATCTAACAGACCCTGTCCATGAGTTGTTTTCTTTCTCTTTTAAAATTTTTATTTATTTATTTATTTTTGGCTGCATCGGGTCTTCGTTGCTACATATGGGCTTTCTCTAGTTGCGGCCACTGGGGGCTAATTCCTCATTGTGGTGCATGGGCTTCTCACTGCGGTGGCTTCTCTTGTTGTGGAGCATAGGCTCTGAGCACACAGGCTTCAGTAGTTGTGGCACACAGGCTCAGTGGTTGTGACTTGCAGGCTCTAGAGTGCAGGCTCAGTAGTTGCGGTGCATGGGCTTAGTTGCTCCGCAGCATGGGGGATCTTCCCGGACGAGGGCTCAAACCTATGTCCCCTGTATTGGCAGACAGATTCTTAACCACTGTGTCACCAGGGAAGTCCCCTCCATGGTGTTATCATCACAGCTTCATTAACACACTTTCCCCACTCTGTAACAGATATTTTTAACATGTTTTACTCTCCCACTAAATAGTGATCACCTTGAGGGAATATGCATACGTTATTGATCTTTTTATTACTTTTAGCATCTAACAAGCAGAATGGTACAGGGTAAACAGTAATAAATGATTGCTGAAATAAACTGAATTTTAAAAATATTTTGTTGTTCCCTAAGCAGCCACTTTCCCATACCATGTCAAAAACATTGAGCATTGAGTTCCTTGTCCTCTGATAATGGCCTATTTCATAGGCCCAAGAGATTTAAAAGCATACAGCATAGAGCCAAAATGAGAAGACTCATTACAGTACTGCATTACAGCTACTAAGTCACATTTTGCAACCATACTGTGCCACCAATATAATTAGAAGACATTGAACTTTCATTAGTTAGGGAAGGTAGTCACCCTTTAATTGTCATTTAAAAATATTTTTTTTGCTGACTGTAATAGACTCATGAGATAGATATCTCATTTCTGTGGCAGACCCAAGGGTCACCAGTGATGTAATTTTATTTCTCTGTACTTGACTGCAGCCCAGAATAGTATTCAACATTTAATCCACTTCTAGTTTCATTAGTAAATTTAGTCAAGTACCAATTAATTGTGTTCCATTTTAAAATCAGAATTTCTCAATGTTGGAAAGAGCAGTAATTCATTATTACCCATATGATGTTTGAATTCCTCTACAGTAATCCTACCACCTGTGTTCACTCCTGTGGACAAACAACTCGAATGAGAAAGAATTCTCTGCATCCCTAAGACAGTTCATTTCATATTTTTTTAAACTTTTTTTAACATTTCTTTATAGGATGAAATGAATACTTTACCCAACAGTTCTACTTCTACACTTTATTTCACAACATGGTTTAATCCCTTTTGTAATATTGGAAAACAATTATTATATTGCCCCACAAGACTCCTTATAGCTGGTCTATTTATGCCCAGTTTTTTTTTAACTTTTTTCCATATTACACTATTTGGGTTCACTGTATTACCTTGATTACTCTCTCTCCCATCACTGTGTTTGTAACCTTTAAGATGAGGTGCCCCCAATTGCATCTAATACTTTTAGAGTTGTGTCTATGGGACAAAGGAAGACCAGAGCTTCACTTTTCTGTTGCAGATATTTTTATACTTTCTTGTATGCAAACTAATTTTTTTTTCTGGTGGTGGGTAATGTTACAACACATTTCTATAGTTGACATCTTTTGTCCTTGAAACTTCCAATATGGAGAATAAAATGTAAAATGGATACATTGAAGTAAATCAACTCCCATCTCTATTACTCTTGACCAGCATTACCTGAATTTACAGATAAGTAAACAAAAGTGCAGCAGGAGTTTACTTCCATAATTTTCTTCTGTTTGTTTATTTATTTATTATTGAAGTACAGTTCATTTAAAATGTTGTGTTAATTATTGCTGTACTGCAAAGTGATTCAGTTATACAAATATATACATTCTTTTTTAATATCCTTTTCCATTATGGTTTATCATAAGATATTGAATATAGTCTTCTGTGCAATACAGTAGGACCTTGTTGTTTATCCATTCTGAATCTGATGCTTGAAATTGTTGCCTGTTATATCCGTTGACTTAAACATAGTTTACAAATGGTGCATTTCAGCACATTTATCTCATGTGTCTAGTATACCACCTACCATGCTGTGCTGTGACTTCTCTGTGTCTCTCTCTGAAACTAGAGTATGTCTGTCTGCTTCACAGCTGGAGCTTGTCTTATTTGTCTCTGTATTCCAAGCACCTAGCACAATGCCACTTGCTGAATAAATGATGATTTTTGTACACAAACAACACTGGTTTTTGTATTAATGTATTCATATAATATGAAATATAGATACAAAGGGCACAACTGCAACTCAGTAAAATATCTAAAAATGCTGCCAAGTGGGAGGAGGATTAAGCATATTCTACAATAGCAGCAACAGGAGCTAGTCCCATAAGGAAAATTACACAGAATACATTCTAATTTTTATTATTACAACTTGGCAAAGAATCTTCAACAATCCTCAGCTATGTAAAATTCCAGGCGATCTAGCAAATTTGTTGGTTGCATTTATAGTTATATAATCCACTATTACTTTATGATATGCAGCTAGTGTCCCCTATGAGAGGATAAAAGAACTCAACTTATCGGCACATACATTCACATAATGGCACTTACATTCGTCTAGCGGCACTCATACAGTGAGGAGCTTGAGGATGTACAATCAAGCCTACGATCAAGGCTGTCATGGGTCATCATTTTGGAGTAGTTTTCCTTAAAAATAGCTAACATTTATTTAGCACTTATGCTAGGTACTATTCTAAGTGTTTTATATGAATTATTTCAATTAATCTGTACAATTTTCCTATGAAGTAGTTTGAAGTATAAGTCCATTTCACAGATGAGAAACTTAAAGTCAGGATTAACATTCAGGTATTCTGACTCTAGAACCAAGGATACATCAATCTTCTCTAGAAAACATCAAATCTAAATACCTGTTTCAATAAGTTCCTGAGAAAATTCAACCTAATTCTCTCAACTTGGGCTACTTATAATAAGCAAATTGACTTTTTAGAAGACAATTAGGTACAGAAAGAAAAAAAATCACAGCTGGCTGTCTTGACTTGGTGGGAAATTAAAAAGACACCAAAACATGGATGGGATATCCACAGTTAGTAAAGTCACCTTTTATTCCCGTTAAAATGAATAGATAGATGATAGATAGATAGATGGATGATAGCTAGCTAGCTAGCTAGCTAGATAGATAGATGATAGATAAAGCAAGCAAGCAAGCAAGCTCTGAGTATTTCCTCAAGTAGGATTTCTCAACGTTGGCACATTTTGGGTGCAATAATTCCTTTTTGTGGGGGATTGTCCTGTGCACTATAGGATATCTAGCAGCATCCCTCACCTCTCTCCACTAGATGCCAAGAGCACCCTTCCTGGAGTTGTGACAATTGAAAATGTCTCTAAGACATTGCTAAGTGTCCCATGGAGGCAGAATCCCTGTCCAAAAGTAAAGGCAAGTAATCTTACCTTAAAGCCCTACCTTATATTTATCATCTTTTTCTTTATAAAAGTATTTCTCATGTGCTGTATAGATAAGCAACATAATACAGAAGCAACCTTTGAAACAAGGGAGAAAACCTGATTAGAAATATTTGCTTCTCGTAGACACATAGGTAGATCTAACTTCCCTTTTCTTTCTGCTATGATGCAAAATGATTTGGGGGGTTCCCCCACCCTCATCCCCACAATATACACACTGCTCTCACTCTCATCCTCCATCCTGCAACCTGTGCATAAAACTTCTATTGCTCTTTTCCAATCTGTTTCTATAGTTCAATTGATGAGGACAACTCACAGCTAGGAGCAACAGGATTGGTCCAGAGACATCCTACTGCCTTCAAACCATCTCCCATATTCTTCCCAAACTAAGCTTCATGAAAATCAAACTTAAGTGAAGTTCAGGAAGCAAATACCGTCAGACCTTCATTAGATGCACTACTTTATCTTTTTTTTTTTTTTTGCGGTACGCGGGCCTCTCACTGCTGTGGCCTCTCCCGTTGCCGAGCACAGGCTCCGGACGCGCAGGCTCAGCGGCCATGGCTCACGGGCCCAGCCACTCCGCGGCATGTGGGATCTTCCCAGACCGGGGCACGAACCCGCGTCCCCTGCATTGGCAGGAGGATTCTCAACCACTGCGCCACCAGGGAAGCCCTATCTTTTTTTTGAAACTAAGTTTGGGGTTGAACTTCAAGCCATATCTATTACATCCACGTTATATAAAGTATTAACTCCTTTCAATGGGAAATTAAGGAATATTACTCCAGATATTGCATTTTAAAAATACGCATCTGAATTTATAATATACCTTTATTTCCCACTCCATTTGTATTTTTGTAAATTTAGCACTGAATTTTAACATGGAGATGGGATTTTATTGCACAATAATTTGAATGCAAATATTGTAATTTTCAAAAACCTTACTATTGTAGTGTATGCTCCTAATTTAACCCAAAGAAGACAGTTAGAAGGTCTCGTGGCATTTTCTTCTTCTCTTTCCCTCCAACTTATCTCAAATTTGGCTAAATCCATTCCTCACCCACTCCCCACCCTTGATTTTATCCTCAATTTGCAGCCAAATGCAAATGAATTCATATAGTAAATACCTAAGTTCTTTTCTTTCAACCAGAAATAGTAATCACAGGGAAAAGAAAACACTTGCATTCTAATCTATTTGTCAGTTACTTGCTCCAACTGGACAAGCAAGGCAAAAGTAACATAGGCTGCTACTCCCATAAAATTCAAGAAAAGAGCTAATTTTCCCAAAGTAAGTTATAATTTGGCACCTAACTGCAATTTAGATTTATGTACATGTACATTATTTAGGGGAATTCTAAGCATAATCTGAAAAAAATATTTCTTTAATCTGGCCAATATATAAATTTTAGTTTCCTTTTTAAATTGTATGTTGATTCTGTAAGCAGATAAACAAATTGAGACTAAATCCTTTTTGATCTTTTGGAAAGAATTGTAATTTTATTCCAAATTTTCTTTTCCTAATAGATTTTAAAAAGAAATTCAGCCTAGAGAAAACTTCATTAACTCAGTCGCCATTTATATGAATTATAAAAATTGTACATTTTACTGATTTTACTAATAATTTTATTTTTATATCATTGCTAATGGAATTTTTGAGTTGAGTGAGACTTCACATAGCCATGTTTGTTCTTTCTCTGAATACAGTAACTTCTTTGAGAGTAATGATCTTCACTATTGTGTTATGTTTTATCTCATAAATCAATATTAATAATACAATATTGAATACTTACTATGTGCACGTTATATTTAATGGCTTGAAAGTCTATAGGAAGTGATATGAATATATCATCTCATTTAATACTCATAACATCCTTTTGAGGTGGGTATATTGTATTTAATAGATGTGAAAACTGAGGCTTAGATATTTTAAGGAACTGCCCGAAGTCAGCCAAAATGAATTGGATTCAGGATTTGGATTCTGACCTCTCTGACTGCCAAACCCAGATTCTAATGGCTCTACTTTATCTGATACACATATGAATAAAACACTCTAATGCCTTACTACTCAGAGATCTGTGGACCAGCAATATCACCACTATCACCTGGGAACTTGGTAGAAATGCAGAATCTCAGGTCCCACCCTATATCAGATCTGCTTTTTAATAACATCCCAGGTGATTCATATGCACATTAAAATTCTAGAAATACTATTCTAATGTATACTGGTGGGTTCTCTTCTTAGTGTCCATTCCATCTTTTTCCCAAATGTTCATAATTTTGATTTGGAAAGCCACATAGTTCCAGCAAAGGTAGCTCCATACCTAGCTATACGGTCCACAGTAAACTAAACTATACATCACATCAGAGTGAGTCTCTGCATTTTGCTGGGAATGTTGGCATAAAATTTTATTCTTCAATGCCAGTTGGTTAAAGTGTGGGTATGGGGGCTTAAATACAGTGATTTCAGAGCCTGGAGAGACAGACAAGAGACTAGAATATTTAGGAAACCATAAGCCATGCAACATAGTAGAGAATTTCTCCTAAGAGAAATTTCTCAAGACGAGTGTGTGTGTGTGTGTGTGTGTGTGTGTGTGTGTGTGTTTGTATTTTTTTTTTGACAGGGAGGG
>NW_020172476.1:1038838-1093727 GCF_003031525.2 Neophocaena asiaeorientalis asiaeorientalis
AGTGGTGTGTGTGTGTGTGTGTGTGTGTGTGTGTGTGTGTGTGTGTTTGTAGTTGTTTTTTGCCAGGGAGGAGAGAGGTAGAGTGAGTTGGATTGACATAATCAGATTTTGAGGACCACTTTGGCTACATGGTTGAGAAATAATTAAAAGAACAACAAAACCCCAAGGTAGAGAGGCCAGTTACAAGCTGTTTCTGCAGGGCACACCTAGAGATGCTGGTAGCTTAGACCTGAGTGGTGAATAAGGAGAAAAAAGAAGTAAACAAATTCTAACAATAGTTAGGAGGTGAAATCAATAGACTTCGTAGCTGTTAGGCTAAAAACAATGTGGAACTTCACAATATCTGGTCTGAGCAACTGGGGGCAATAACTTTACTTAGTATTAAAAAAAAAAAACACTGAAGTAGGAGCCAAGAAAGGGTCAGAATGAAAGGGTCAGTTTTAGACAAATCAGGCCCTACACCTGGACTCACAGTCCAAATCCATGTTCATCTCATGCCCTGATTTTTTGTTCTTAATCACAATGTACCCAGACTATATTTCATCCTTTTAAAAATTAGATAATGCAAAGTTTTCTCCATTCTAAATTACCCTTTCCCTGAAATTAGTCAACATTTTTGAGGTTTTACTGATAAATGATGTAACTAATTCAGAAAAGTAGTCATGTTTTTTTTCTGTATTAAACACAATTTTAGTGTGAGTAAATTTTGTAAACAGAAAACATGACCTATATGCAGATCTCTTAGGAGAGAAAGGAATCTTGTAAGATTGACTTCTCTCCTGCTCTATTAATTGTTAATTATCACTAGTGAGAAGGAAGGAGGATTTGGTTTACATCTGAGCTGCCCATAAATCGAAATCATTGTGAAGGCAGGACATGTGACTGTCATCAGCTCTCTCCAGGATGTGGCTACTTGTCTAGGAAAGTTTTCTAAACGCGGAAGTAATCGTGATACAGTCTACTGCATTCTGGGCTCCAAACCCTGAAGGATTAGAATCAGCAGCAATAGAATTTGAAGATTTTTTTTTTTCCCATGAATGGATCTTAGAGGGAACTTTTGAGGCTCTGAAAATCCTGCACTGAAGACTCATGTACAGTGATCTCACAGGTGAGGTGAGATCTCACAGGTGCCTTAAAATCTCCCCAGAAGCCCAGACATCTCTAAATACATCGATGGGGATTTCAGCATTTAGTTTATCATTATTCAGACACTTTTCAGAAGACATGGTATATTTGTTTATTTTTGTTTATCTTGTGTTTGTTTCTAAATAGTACGCAATGTCTAGGAGGCCATAAGGTGACAATTGTTCTGACAAATAATTGACAAATTAATAGTGCATTAACTAAAGTTACTCCAAATGCTTCCATTCCTCAGCAGACGCAGGTTTTTTTTTTTTTTAGGGAAAAAGAGTAATTGTGTAGCTGCCATAAAAATACCAGCAAACAAAGAGGGCAAAATCTGCTGCTGTTTCTCTATATTTCTGAGAAAATAAACATGGCTTAAAATTACATTAAAGTGTGCAGCTCTTATGCTGCCTTTTTGCTGTGGTAGATGAAAGGCCCACTCTAAACTATAAATGAAGAGAGAGCATATAAAAGGGAATATATATCTGCCCATTTTGTTGGCAAAGAAAATATCATATACTACTTCTTTCCATGTAGTTAAGCCTTCAAAGAGACTAATTTTTAGTTTCTATTTTTATGTATGAAAGGAATATGAGAGTGTTAGATCAACTTTGTATATATACTGAATGCTCAGTCTGAATGCTGATATTTTCTGTTCTGTAATATAAATGTAATAGCTAATCTGCTTTCTTAATTGGCTGATGGAAATCCCCCTAATTAAAAGAGAGAGGGAGACAGACAGACAGGGACAAACAGAGAGAATGAATGGGACGGGAGAGTAAATATTTGCATTCCACAGTCTGACATTTTTGTCTTCTAACAGTGGAAAAAAGAGGAAGCCCTTTAATAAAGGAGGCTTTTTCTAATTATTAGGGAGCTAGGGATTGGTTTTTTAAATTATCCAAACCTTAAAATTCATTTTAAACCTTTAAGTTAAAAGTAGTCTTATAAACTAATCTTATAAACTAAAAGGATTCATGCATTTTTTAGAAATCCATTTTATGATGATTCAGGCTAATTTCAGGTCTGGAATGGTGTTCAGCAGAGTTGAGACTTCATTTTGATGATTTTTCTTATTTGTTTAAATTAAAATAGAAAAAGAGGGGAAAGAATGAAAATAGTATTTATACATTCCTCACTAGGCTAAGCTTTTTATATCTGTTATATAATCTTCATAACAATCCTGGGTTATTAGTATTATTATCTCAATTTAAAGAATGAGAACCAAGTCTCAGAAAAGTTAATTATCTCTCTCTCTGGTTGCTGGTTGCAAAGTAATAAAGTTAGATTTGAATATAGATTTGTCTGGTTTAAAGTCCTACCCGTGGTTTTTTTGGATGCTTAGGCTAAGCTAGTTTCAAAAGAGCTCTCACCAATAAAAATCTATAAGAGCATAAATTAAAGACATGAAACAATGCTGAGAGTGCTACTATTAACTGAACAGTTATGCCCAACAAAACAAGCATCATTCTTCTCTAGACTTCCAAGAACATCTTTTATTGTGCGTTATTGGACAATATGCCAAGAAGATCAAATTTTCATTCTGGCTGACCAATAATACCCAACGTTATAATTTAATTCCACTAGCTATTTAAGAAGTAGCTGTTTTTCCACCATTCCTATATTTGGAATAACAAGGAGACAAAAAAATATTCAAAGCACAGTTCTCATAACTGAAAAGCTCAGTAACTAGCTAGAACAAAAAAGATGTACAAATATGCAGAAAATCATCAGAGTAGTAGCCAACATATCAACCAGAACATTATAGTGTGTAAGACGATTTGGAATAAGTATAAAAGACTATCGGATATTTACAAGTGGAAAACTGCATATTTTTTAACCGCGTACCTTTCCTGCTTATCTGATTCTAGTCTTTCACTGCCTCTGAACTATTTACAAGTTATAGATAACTCTTTTTAAAATTTTTTTATTGGAGTTGATTTACAGTATTGTGTCTGTTTCTGATTCACAGCAAAGTGATTCAATTATACATATATATATATGTATATTCTTTTTCAGATTCTTTTCCATTAATTACAAGATATTGAATATACTTCCCTGTGCTATACAGTAGGACCTTGCTGTTTATCTATTTTGTATGTAATAGTGTATGTGCTAATCCCAAGCATCGAATTTATCCCCACCCCCTTTTCCCATTTGGTAACCATAAGTGTGTTTTCTATGTCTATGAATCTGTTTCATAGATAAGTTCATTTGTGTCATATTTTAGATTCCACATATAAGTGATATACCTATGGTGCTTGTCTTTCTCTCTCTGACTTACTTCACTTAGTATGATAATCTCTAGGTTCATCCATGATGCTGCAAACGACATTATTTCACTCTTTTTTATGGCTGAGTAGTATTCCATTATCTATATATGACATATCTTTAAGTTATAGATAACTCTTTAAGTTATAGGTAATTCATGGCAATGCAAAGTGATTCTTATTTATAGACATGAAAATTAAGTTTGTCTGGTAAAATTCAATTGCCTTCCCTTCCCCCACTATGTTAGAAGCCAGTTTGCCTTCATTTGCACCTTAACTTTAATATTCCTGGTTTATAAATGTATCTGTTCTTGGCATTCTCTTTTGAACTAGTTGTAACATCTTTCAGTTTCCTCATTAATAATGAGTTAAATTCAATGTTTATCACATGTTTATTCTATCTCTGTATGAGATGCATAATTATACCTTTTCCTGAAAATTATTCTTTAAGGAATGTGATATACACATTCTTGGGTAGTGTCAAGAGAATGCAAAGGAACAAATTATTTTCTCTGGGTTTATAGAAGACAGGTGATAATGTATATCCTCCTGTAGGCTGAATGGCTAAAAATATACTACTGAGATGAAAGACACTCTTCTCTGTGAACAAATGTCTCAGTAATCTCCCCATATGATTCAGGCAGGCTACACATATTCTAATGATCTCTGCACCTGTTGTATCAGACAGAAGTGAATTGATACATCTTTGTAATAAGTTAGATTTGAAAGTAAATTCACACACAAAAAGATTAAAAAACATAAACTGGATCACCTTAACTCTTAAAATATTTTCCTTTCCATATTTTCAAAAGACATAGAATAAGAACACTTAATCATGCTGTCAACCTATTAGTATCAATAAGGTTCAGTTTCCCAGGGAGACTTTTTATTAATACTTTTAAATTTCTCTTTGATTTGAGGAGCAACACAAGTATTTTCTCATCATTACCTTCTTCCTCTGCTCTTTCGATGTTGCGATGTTGATTCTTTTCTCATGAGCCTTTGAAGAAGGCGGCCCTGTCTCTCTTGAACATCAGATACAAAATGACTTGGCAACACCAGAGGGCTTTGACAGACAAGAGAAATTTTTTTCTTAGTACTGATCTATTTAATAACTCTTTCCAATACCTGTAGCAGAATTTCCCTCCCTTTCTTCCTGCAAAAGCAATATATTTTGGTAGTAGAGAAAATTACAGCAAATAGATTTATTTTTCTCTTATGAGATCTATGTGTCTATCAAATCCTGAGTTATCACTTAAGAGTCCAAGAATGTTTTTCAAACCTGAAGTCGACGTCTTACCCCTATACAGGAACTCCAGTAAGCCCTTGGTGCCATCAAAAATTATTAAATATTTTGGCAGGTACTTCTGGAAGGCTGAACTCAAAGCAACTGAGCAGGAAAGGGACACGTGGTAAGAGAGGGAGGGGAAAAAAATAAAAACAGGCTGTGTGAATGGGTACTTTGCTTTCTACAAAATTCCATGTGCTGCTATGAAGAAAACAGGGATGGAATATGCTTTGCATCCTCTTGTCTTCATTATTTTAACAAATCAAGACCAGGATTATAAATTGCTTACGTTTTCTACATGTACAAATTGTTCAACTGATTCTCACAATTTAAATGTTTCTTTCATTGTACTAATCAGCCAGCTTATAAACTGAAATGACTCCTTTTCTGACAAATCAGTAAACTATATAAAAATATATAAAGATAGATATAAATACATTCATAGCACATTTTTAACTTAACCTCTACCAGTTTACAAACTATGGCTGATTACAAGGCACGAAAACATGCAGACACACTGCAAAAGACTTAGATAACTGTTCAATTGCTTTATTAAACATTTACCAAAGAATAAATAGTACCCTTGTGAAAGGAAAGACTTGAATTCACTCAGAGAAAAGTCAATTGAGTGTTGCAAATTGTGCATTCCTAGAAAAAGAAACTCTACCTCTTAATTCCAAGGCAACACTCAGTTTCAACTGGTTTCACAGCCCTCATTAGAAACTGTGTTTAAGCCATTTACAACTGAAGAAATCTTCACAGCCTTAAGACATCAGCCTTCATAAAATTTAAAGAACAGAGAAACTAATATTTTAGAATCAAATAATTTGCATCATCTCTCTCTCACTGAAAGCTTAAATATTTAGTTATTAAAAGCCCAGATATTTGATGGAACTATTTTCATCTCCAACATGTAGTAGCCATATCAGCTCAGGAAGCCAATTTCCTTATTTTTTTTCATTTTTATTTTATATTGGAGTAGAGTTGATTAATAATGTTTGTGTTAGTTTCAGGTGTACAGCAAAATGATTCAGTTATACATATACATGTATCTATTCTTTTTCAAATTCTTTTCCCATTTGGGTTGTTACAAAATATTGAGCAGATTTCTTCATCTGTTAAAGAGGGATCTTAATAGTAAATTTCTATTTACTGAGCCCTGTCTCAATCAAAAATTCTAGGGTCAATTCTTAAGCCTTTTCCACTTTGCAAGCATACAGAAACTGCTTATAGAAATGGCCCCAACAAAACATTCTGTTTCTATTGCACAAATCTTAGAAGTAAAAATGTTTTAATGTTAATTTTTGTGTGTAAGGTAACACATGGAGAAATGATCTGTAGTAAGTTGAGCAGGGTCTATAAAGATGTCAGTGTGTTTGACATAGAGTAGTCACTAAGTGAATTGTTTTGAAATAAAAGAATAAATGCCAGAGGGAGACAGAATGCAAAAATGATGGGCAGACTGTCTCCATGCAGAATACAGTGAATCCATCATAACACATGGCTGTCAGAGCCCCTCATTGTAACTACGGTCAGGGCTAAAATGGGGAGAAAAGCTTGTACAAATCATCAGATTGCTGTGACTGGTCCCTGATCAGCTTTGTGACTAATTATTGTCCCCTATAGAGATTTTTAACAGATCCATCCTTGCTGCAAAGCCTGAACACACCCTCAGAACTCTTGCTGCACCCACAGGAGGTAGTCTTTCTAGAAAGTTACTTGCAATAAATGGCCACTCTATTGACAATTTTCCAATCCCAAAACTACCTGAGGGTCCCAAGTGCTACCCAAGCCTCTTCCTGTCATTGAAAACCCCCACTCCCTCTCTGATTCATCTCCTCTTATTCTCAGGAATTCTACTGAAGTAATAGTGGAAATAAAATAACCTTTTTAAGAGAACCACCATCAGACACGTCTTTTTTGCATTTGATAGGTCTTCTTAGTGTTAGGTCAAAATTTTTGCTTAAAAGAAAACACAAATATCGTATATTATGCATATATGCAGAATCTAGAAAAATGGAACAGATGAACTGGTTTGCAAGGCAGAAATAGAGACACAGATGTAGAGAACAAACCAAGGGGGAAAAGCGGGGTGTGTGTGTGTGTGTGATGAATTGGGAGATTGGGACTGACATATATATGCTAATATGTATAAAATAGATAACTAATAAGAACCTGCTGCATATCACACGGAACTCCACTTCTCTGTACAGTAGAAACTAACACAACACTGTAAAACAACTATACCCCGATTTAAAAATTTTTATATTAAAAAGAAATTTTAAAAAAAGAAAACACAAATAAATACCCCCAAACTAATTAAAACCTGAGGCCTATTGATAAAATGCTCATAATATATTTAGCAAAATGTCTGGTACCGAGTAAGCAATAGGAACAGGTAGCTATAATCTCCTCTCCTCCCCAGAACAGATGTTAATACATTGAGAAAACAGTTGTACTACTTCTTAAATTCCAGTAGGAAAAAGAAATTCAAGACAGTGTAGACATTTCCATTACAGTAGTTTAGACTCACACCCAGTCGATGCAAACATCATTAATTTGGGTTCTCCCATTGGCCTCTTCGCGCTGAAAGTATTGTTACAGTGGTGTGAGGCAAAGCAGTTGTCTGTGGTTTGCATTCAAAAGCCATGGATTACCTAAGATAGAGTCCTTAAAACAGATCCTAAGGGAAAACACACATACACTTGACATTAACATTACTCTTCCAGTGAAACCAAAGAAATCTGGCCATGGGCACTGATTCTATATATTTTTGAAAATCATTAAGAAAGGTTCTTGTACTATTTAATACCACACGGCAAAAACAAAATGAGGGGCTTCCCTGGTGGCGCAGTGGTTGAAAGTCCACCTGCCAATGCAGGGGGTGTGGGTTCATGCCCCAGTCTGGGAAGATCCCAGATGCCGCGGAACGGCTGGGCCCGTGAGCCCTGGCCGCTAAGCCTGCGCGTCCGGAGCCTGTGCTCCGCAGCGGGAGAGGCCACAAGAGTGGGAGGCGCGTGTACCACAAAAAAAAAAAAAAAAAAAAGAGGAATAACATACACAAAAAGTAAATTAAGAATAAAAAATGACTTCTGTAAATTATTGAGATACTCAACCTGATAGACTTTGAACATGATAACATACATTTTAGGGATAAGCAAATAGATTTCTCATGATAAATTCAATTGTAAAGGTCACATGAAGGTATTCTCTTAGAAAGTTAAAATAGAGGCTCAAAGAAGTCTGAAATGCCTATCTTTTGGTGGGAAACAAATCTGACTTTATCCTTAGGTTTTATTTCCCTTTGCCATTTTTAGAAAGAGTAAGGACTTGGGCATAACACCCGGGTTTGATACCCAGCCTAATTACTAACTGTGTGACCTTAGTCACCATCTCAGATTCTTGGTTGTTTTATTTTTAATCTTTAAAATGGGGATAAGTATGCCGAAATAACTGAGTTATTGAGGGATCACAAACTGAAGAAAGTAAAGCACTTGCTATGCTCTCAATAAATGTTAGCTGTGTCTCTTCCCCTTTCTTCTATTGTCCTCCCCTGGGAACCACTGACCCCTCCAAAATAATTTTCTAAATGTGTATAGAAATCCCATCCTGGATTTCATCTAGTCAATAACTGAGGCCAGAAGCTATGAAAATCCCAATTACAAAGACATTTTATTAAAAATCTAGAGAAGAACAAAGAAAAAACAATGACAGAATCATATAAGATGTGCAAACACCCAAGGTTCTGAAGGAATGCCTTTTGTGTTGAAAAACACAAACACACATGGCATAAAGTTTAGCATAGTCTAAATTTCCTCATTCTCATGTAGCAATCGTTTTTTTCTTAAAAGTACAGTGTAACTGTATCCTCATTAACCTTCTATATTCCTGGGATCCTGTGTGAGCAATAAGGCTCCAGACACCAATGGTCCTCTTGACCTCCAACTATAAAATTTGTCTTCTGAGACTCCAGAGTATAACTACACATATGTATATTATCCCTTCCCCACAAAACTCAACCAATTAAGCCTTTTTTAACATCCAATTCATGATTCCCAGAACAATAACCTAAACACAGATAGATCTTCAAATTAGTTTCAAATTTTCAGAAAAAAATTTGTAATCTAAGACTGGAAAGACATTAATGATAGTAAGTAATCCAAGTAGTTTGAAGATGATAATGATTGTTAAATATGATACACACATACCCACACAAATATTCCCTTGAAGATTTTTTTCCCCCAGGAGATTATCCAGAAGTTTCTTAAATTTTAAATATTAAACAAATTTTAAAAGCTGGTACTTTAGTTTACTACTTATGTTTTGCTAAAAACAGAAAATGCTGACAATTATTTTAGGGGGGCTTACACTGATTAAGTAATCAAATTTCCTTATATATTCAAATGGCTCAAATGACTGTTACAAGTGTAATATGTTCAACTTCCTTTTCAACTATTTCAGTTTTCTAACAATTAAGCCTTCTGGAAAATTTAAATTTCATGAACCTAAAAATGTAGATTAACAAATGTGGTACAGGTTATCTTAAAGTGTTCTAATGCTGTATTTTAAAACAGTATGATTCTTACTTAAAATCATAATTTTGAATAAACTATGTGATATTTAAATAAAGTGTCAACTGTATGATATTTTACTGTCTTTGGTTTAGTCCCAAGGACCATTGAACTTGATGAAAGTATTCATTCTTTTTCTATTTTACCAGTCTTATAGGAACACAACACTTGACAATAACACAACAACATTGATTGAATGCTGGATGGCTTTCACAACTTAATTTGACTATGAGTTCACACATTCCATGGTCACTCCATTGACTATCATAACAATAATAAATGCTAACACAGTGATAATCGAGAGGAGACACTGCTCTAAGACTTTATTCTTTTAATCATTTCTACAAATCTAGCATTTCAGGATTACTGTTAAACCCCACTCAAAGATTAAGACACTGAATCAATATGTTTAGTAACTTATACAATATTATACAGCCAATAAGAGATGAAGTGGGATAGGAAGCCAGGGTGTCTGGCTCCAGAATGTGCTCTTCACAGAACACTTGTGTCTGGAAATCAAAGCTTAGAATTGTAAAAGGTGTTTCTCTCTGTAAAAGGTGTTTCTAAGGCCCTCTCACAAAATGCTTGTTTCTCATTTCTGTAACTTTGGGCTTGATAGGTTAGTAGTATTCGTTTTATTGTGTGCTTTTTTCTGTGTTTGAAATTTTGCTACATGCCTTGGATGAATTGTGCAAAAATTTTCATAACAATATTGAAAACTGTCAACTTCTCTTCCACAGAAGTGGAAGTGGTTTTCCGTCTTCCTTAGAGAGGGAGAAACTTGACTGTCATCAACTCGACAGACTACAAATGGTAAAACAGGTAACACGGAGGCTATCATTGCACTATCGTAACTTTCAAAGTTATGGCAAAACTTTCAATTAGAAATTTTCAAGTTTCAAATTTGAGTTGCTGTGGAGCAAAAGACCCAGATTAATGGTCAATATTTTAAAAGATCAAGGGTATTAAACTTAGCTTTGTGCTCCTCGGAGAATGAAAAAGCTTCAATCTCAAAGGGTCAAAAAGCAATGGAAATCAAGTGTCATTTGTAATTAAAATTAGGGCTTTGGATGTTGTTTGAGGATACAAATGCAGTACCCAACTCTTCAAAATAACTTAATTACAGAGATCATACAGGGATTAACTGAGTTTTGAGGACATTCTTTCAGAGAACAAAACGACAAGAATGAAATATTGCAGATGTGCAGATAGTCAAAACGTCCATGGAAACAAATTATCCATTGATAATCCAATTACCTGTTGCTTGCAGATCTCCAATCTGTTAATTATCTCCATTTATTCTGAATCAGCTTTCAGCCACTGAGATTCATTACAGTCCATTCAAATCTCTGCCATAACGCCCCTCTTCACTTTTTTTTAATATAAAGAAAATGGCTTATCATTTCTTCACAACTTTGTTTTGTAATGTTATCCATTCCTGTTAAACTGTTTGGATTAGTATTGCTTCTCTCTAATACAAAAATATGGTCAATCCCAGCCTCAAATGGAATATCACTTACCAAATATATCAAGCCAGTATTGACATTGTTTATGAGTTTCATAACTGTTTATGGAACTTTATAAAGCACATAAAAACATAATCATCTCCCATCACCTTAGTATCTATTTTCATCCTAGTTTGTATCACCCTGCTAGTTCCTGGCACCAGTGAGGTATGATAAATATTCAAGACATGACACTAAGATAATGCAGAGAAAATGGAAAGGACTGAGTTGATTTTTTTAATTCACTCACACTATTTTTGCCACGATTATATAGGCTATCATTTCCACTATCCTCCTAAGGTAGCCAAAAAAGTCACCATAGGAATCTGGAAAACATCTCTGCACTAAACCTAATAGAGCTATATGGCCAGAATAAATAGTCAATGCCATGTTACTAAATGGAAATGATGTTGGAAGGAATATACCGTTCTCTGTAAATGAAGACAAAATGACTGCACAAACCTGTAGTTTTTTTTTTTCTTCATCACATATGTTTTGTGGTGTGTCACCATTTTCCAATATTAATGTCCATATTTCCTAGTTCTAATCCTCAAGAGGGAGATTTGGTGAATCTAACTTCACTAACTTGTTCAAAGGTGCCCCAGTTAATCAAGGCTCTGCCAGGAGGTGAATAGTACCTAAGGTTCATCTAGTATAAATATGACAACAACACTCAAGCCTTCAGTGGATAGCATAAGCTGCCCCTGTAGAAGATGCACAAAAAGATGCATGGGCTAAATATCTCTTTTACACTACACCTTTGCTACTGCCTGGCTTTTGCATCTGTGCATATGCTATTTCCTTTGTCAGGGATGCTACAGCCATTATGCACATACAACCTCCTTCCTTTGGTCTTCAGGGTGAAATAAAATATTCTCTCTTTTGTGATGCTTTCTCTGTCTCTAGTTTCTGTGCTCACATGGCAATTTGTTCCATAAACAACAATCATCACAGCAGCAACAGCATCTTTTTTTAATGAGAATTCCAATTAAAAGACAGAGATATCCAGAATGGACCAATAAGCCAAACACAACTATCTGCTGTTCACAAGTGACAAACTTTAAATATAAAATAAGCAGAGTGAAAGCAAGTGGGTGGGAAAAGATATAACATGAAAACAGGAAGCATAAGAAGGCCGAGCTGGGTGAACTTAGACACGTTTACCTCACCGTGTGTGTGTAAAAGTGGGATAATCATATCTAATTCATATGTTTTTTGTGAGGCTTAAATAAACAAAGATGTAAAATGTTTGGATCATATAAATAGTTTTTAAAAAGTGGTTAGATATTTTTATTATTGGCTTACAACACAGGGTTATAAGTATTACAAGAAACACATGTACAAAGGGCTATAGAAACACAAAAGAGGATGTGATTGATTTTACCTGGTGGCTTATTGAAAGAATTCAGAGGAAAATGTACACAAGATTGGGAGACAACTAGGAACGTAATTAGTAAAAAAAAAAAAAAAAAAAAGCAAATTGCAGCATGTGAGCAAAACATGATAGAAATTAGATGGTATGTTTGCAGAACAATCTGTGATTTGTATAGCTGGAGGATTTAAAAAAATACAGTGAAAGAGGGAATGCGGATTAGATTGGAGATGTAGCATGGTATCTGTGACTTCATGGGGGGTTCAGTGTGTTATGTTATAAAAAGCATGAGGTCTGGCTGAAATTAAGAGTCCTGTCCCATTATACCTTACCCGTGTTATGCTTTGAAAGTGACTTAAGCTCTCTATGCCTCAGTTTCTTTAGTTTTTGTGAAGTTTAAATTAAACATGTAAAAATCATAGATTATTTGCGGAATAAATATGTAAAGCCATCACTTAGAGAGTTGCTATATGCAAAAACTTGAGAAAGTCATCTACCCTCTCAAAGTCTCAAGTTCTTTACACGTAAAAAAGTGAAAATAGATGTGAAAAATAATAATGCATATGAAAGTAATATTTATAAACTATAATGTGCTATATATACTAACAAAATTAAGGTACCATTTCTTGAATATCTACTAAGTGCTATCTACTGTATTAGATTAATATAAACACACACATTCATTTATTTTCTTTTTTCATTTATTTTTTACAAGGTAACATAGATGTTAATAATTCTATTTTATCAATGAAAAGAGTGAGACCAAGAAAAATTAATAAATTTTCACATGTTCATACGGTAAATTTAAACATTTTTCTAATTTCAAATTCAATGTTCAGCTCTTATTTTACTGTCTTAAAACAATTGCTATTATGATTATTTATATTCTGTTTATATATTTGTCAATTGATTCCATTAGTATGTTTAATCTGAGATTTTAAAATTGGAAGAAAAGAATTAACTAAGCAATGCTATTATATAAGTGAAGTTCTTAATCTAGAAATAGTTCTTTATCTGTGATTCACTTATGCCTCTGTTTAAACAAAACTGCTAAGGATAAACAACATTTTTGGATGCTAAATTCTATAGGAACAATAAATATTTACTTCCAAAATGTATTAAGATCTGTGGTGTGAGGTAGGCAGGATTGAAGCACTCCCACTGAAAGATAAACCACGGAGTAGTCCTCCTCTAGAGCTATTCACCTATGAATGTACTCAAATTATCCAAGTCATAATGCAACCCACATGAAAATAGTTTAACATATGATTATAACTAAAAATGTCCGTCTCTGGAGTATCTATCAGATCATGCCAGCTGAGTCTTTCACAGTCACTTGTTGAGAATGAGACTTTTAACATATTATGCAAAATTTCCCATTCTAGAAAACTTTGAAGACACAAAGCTACCAACTTTTGTCCAGCCAAGAATCGCAGGCCCACTATTATCTCAAGGGAGCCATCAGCTATAAAAATCACACTAGAAATAACTTCTCTAATTATCTTTCATGATTGCATAGCTAGACTTTCTTTTTTTTCTCTTAAGTGGGCTTTAAAAAATTTTTTCAGAAATACTTCCACAGTTAAGAAAATATGATCTTTACCAGTAGAAAGTCCAGTTAAAATAGTTATTAGAAGTCTGGAAGGGCCTGAACCAAGATAGCAGAGTAGAAGGACATGCTCTCACTCCCTCTTGTGAGAACACCAGAATCACAACTAGCTGCTGGACAGTCATCAACCGGAAGACACTGGACCTCACCTAAAAAGATACCCCACATCCAAAGACAAAGGAGAAGCCACAATGAGACAGTAGGAGGGGCGCAATCACAGTAAAATCAAATCCCATAACTGCTGGGTGAGTGACTCACAGACTGGAGAACATTTATACCACAGAGGTCCTCCCACTGGAGTGAAGCTTCTGAACACTACGTAAGGCTTCCCAACCTGGGGGTCCAGCAATGGGAGGAGGAATTCCTAGGGAATCAGACTTTGAAGTCCAGTGGGATTTGATTGCAGGACTTCAACAGGACTGGGGAAAACAGAAACTCCACTCTTGGAGGGCACACACAAAGTAGTGTGAACATCGGGACCCAGGGGAAGGAGCAGTGACCCCAGGGGAGAGTGAACCAGACCTACTTGCTAGTGATGGAGAGTCTTCTGCAGAGGCAGGGGGTGGTTGTGGCTCACCTTAGGGAGAAGGACACTGGCAGCAGAAGTTCTAGGAAGTACCCCTTGGTGTGAGCCCTCCCAGAGTCTGCCATTAGCCCCACCAAAGAGCCCAGGTAAGCTCCAGTGTTGGGTTGCCTCAGGCCAAACAAACAACAGGGAGGGAACCTAGCCCTACACATCAGCAGTCAAGAGGATTAAAGTTTTACTAAGCTCTGGTCACCAGAGCAACAGTCAGCTCTACTCACCACCAGTCCCTCCCATCAGGAAACTTGCACAAGCTTCTTAGATAGCCTCATCCACCAGAGGGCAGATAGCAGAAGCAAGAAGAACTACAATCCTGCAGTCTGTGAAACAAAAATCACATTCACAGAAAGAGAGACAAGCCGAAAAGGCAGAGGGCTATGTACCAGATGAAGGAACAAAACAAAACCCCAGAAAAACAACTTAATGAAATGGAGATAGGCAACCTTCCAGAAAAAGAATTCAGAGTAATGATAGTGAAGATGACACAGGACCTTGGAAAAAGAATGGAGGCAAAGATCGAGAAGATGCAAGAAATGTTTAACAAAGACCTAGAAGAATTAAAGAACAAACAAAAAGAGATGAACAATACAATACCTGAAATGCAAACTACACCAGTAGGAATCAATAGCAGCATAAATGAGGCAGAAGAACAGATAAGTGACCTGGAAGACAGAATGGTGGAATTCACTGCTGCAGAATAGAATAAAGAAAAAAGAATGAAAAGAAATGAAGACAGCCTAATAGACCTCTGGGACAACATTAAATGCAACAACATTTGCATTATAGGGGTCCCAGAAGGAGAAGAGAGAGAGAAAGTTCCCGAGAAAATATTTGAAGAGATTATAGTTGAAAACTTCCCTAACATGGGAAAGGAAATAGCCACCCAAGTGCAGGAAGTGCAGTGAGTCCCACACAGAATAAACCCAAGGAGAAACACGCCGAGACACATAGTAATCAAATTGGCAAAAATTAAAGACAAAGAAAAATTATTGAAAGCAGCAAGGGAAAAATGACAAATAACATACAAGGGAACTCCCATAAGGTTAACAGCTGATTTATCAGCAGAAACTCTACAAGCCAGAAGGGAGTGGCATGATATACTTAAAGTAATGAAAGGGAAGAACCTACAACCAAGATTACCCTACCCCACAAAGATCTCATTCAGATTCGATGGAGGAATCAAAAGCTTTAGAGACAAGCAAAAGCTAAGAGAATTCAGCACTACTAAACTAGCTCTACAACAAATGTTAAAGGAACTTCTCTAAGTGGGAAACAAAAGAGAAGAAAAGAACCTACGAAAACAAACCCAAAACTATTGCAAAAATTGTCATAGGAACATACATATCGATAATTACCTTAAACGTGAATGGATTAAATGCTCCAACCTAAAGACACAGGCTATCAAATAGACTTTAAAATAAAGAATGTTACAAGAAACAAGGAAGGACACTACATAATGATCAAGGGATCAATCCAAGAAGTAGATATAACAATTATAAATATATAAATATTTATATATATATATATATATATATATGCACCCAACATACGAGCACCTCAATACGTAAGGCAATGGCTAACAGCTATAAAAGAGGAAATTGACAGTAACACAATAATAGTGGGGGACTTTAACACCTCACTTATACCAATGGACAGATCATCCAAAATGAAAATGAAAATAAATAAGGAAACAGAAGCTTTAAATGACATGATAGACCTGCTAGATTTAACTGATATTTATAGGACATTCCAACCAAAAAGAGCAGATTACATTTTCTTCTCAAGTGTGCACAGAAGATTCTCCAGGATAGATCACATTTTGGGTTACAAATCAAGCCTCATGAAATTTAAGAAAATTGAAATCATATCAAGCATCTTTTCTGACCACAACACTGTGAGATTAGAAATGAATAACAAGGAAAAAAACGTGAAAAATACAAACACATGGAGGCTAAACAATACGTTACTAAATAACCAAGAGATCAATGAAGAAATCAAAGAGGAAATCAAAAAATACCTAGAGACAAATGACAGTGAAAACACAATGATCCAAAACCTATGGGATGCAGAAAAAGCAGTTCTAAGAGGGGAATTTAAATCTATACAAGCCTAGCTCAGGAAACAAGAAAACTCTCAAATAAACAATCTAACCTTACACCTAAAGGAACTAGAGAAAGAAAAACAAACAAAACCCAAAGTTAGCACAAGGAAAGAAATCACAAAGACCAGAGCAGAAATAAATGAAACAGAAAAAAAGAAAACAATAGCAAAGATCAATAAACTAAAAGCTGATTCTGTAAGAAGATAAACAAAATTGATGAACCAATAGCCAGAGCTATCAAAGAAAAAGAGGGAGAGGATTCAAATCAATAAAATTAGAAATGAAAAAGGAGAAGTTACAATACACACCGCAGAAATACAAAGCACCCTAAGAGACTACTACAAGCAACTCCATGCCAATTAAATGGGCAACCTGGAAGAAATGGACAAATTCTTAGAAAGGTATAACCTTCGAAGACTGAACCAGGAAGAAATACAAAATATGAACAGACCAATCACATGTAATGAAATTGATACTGTGGTTAAAAATCTTCCAACAAACAAAAGTCCAGGACCAGATGGCTTCACAGGTGAATTCTATGAAACATTTAGAGAAGAGCTAACACCCATCCTTCTCAAATTCTTCCAAATAATTGCGGAGGAAGGAACACTCCCAAACACATTCTATGAGGCCACCATCACCCTGATACCAAAACCAGACAAAGATACTACAAAAAAAGAAAATTACAGACCAATATCACTGATGAATATATGTGCAAAAATCCTCAACAAAATACTAGCAAACAGAATCCAACAACACATTAAAAGGATCATACACCATGATCAAGTGGAATTTATACCAGGGATGCAAGGATTCTTCAATATACGCAAATCAATCAGTGTAATACACCATATTAACAAATTGAAAAACAAAAACCATATGATCATCTCAATAGACACAGAAAAACCTTTTGACAATATTCAACACTGGTTTATAATAAAAACTCTCCCGAAAGTGGGCATAGAGGGAACCTACCTCAACATGATAAAGGCCATATATGACAAACCCATGGCAAGCATCATTTTCAATGGTGAAAAACTGAAAGCATTTCTTGTAAATCAGGGAAAAGACAAGGATGTCCACTCTCACCACTATTATTCAACATAGTTTTGGAAGTCCTAGCCACGGCAATCAGAGAAGAAAAAGAAATAAAAGGAATACAAATTGGAAAAGAAAAAGTAAAACTGTCACTGTTTGCAGATGGCATGATACTATACACAGAGAATCCTAAAGATGCCACCAGAAAACTACTAGAGCTAATCAATGAATTTGGTAAAGTTTCAGGATACAAAATTAATGCACAGAAATCTCTTGCATTCCTATACACTAATGATGAAAAATCTGAAAGAGAAATTAAGGAAGCACTCCCATTTACCACTGCAACAAAAAAAATAAACTGCTTAGGAATAAACCGACCTAGGGAGACAAAAGACCTGTATGCAGAAAACTATGACACTGATGAAAGAAATTAAAGATGATACCAACAGATGGAGAGATATACCATGTTCTTGGATTGGAAGAATCAATATTGTGAAAATGACTATACGACTCAAAGCAACCTACAGATTCAATGCAATCCCTATCAAGTTACCAATGGCATGTTTTACGGAACTACAACAAAAAATCTTAAATTTTTTGTGGAGACACAAAAGACCCCAAATAGCCAAAGTAGTCTTGAGGGAAAAAAACTGTGCTGGAGGAATCAGACTGCCTGACTTCAGACTATACTACAAAGCTACAGTAATCGAGACAATATGGTACTGGCACAAAAACAGAAACAGATCAATGGAACAAGATAGAGATCCCAGAGATAAACCCACACACCTATGGTCAACTAATCTGTGACAAAGGATGCAAGGATATACAATGGAGAAAAGACCATCTCTTCATTAAGTGGTGCTGGGAAAACTGGACAGCTACATGTAAAAGAATGAAATTAGAACACTCCCTAACACCATACAAAAAAATAAACTCAAAATGGATTTGAGACCTAAATATAAGACCGGACACTATAAAACTCTTAGAGGAAAACATAGGAAGAACACTCTTTGATATAAATCACAGCAAGATCTTTTTTGATCCACCTACTAGAGTAATGGAAATAAAAACAAAAATAAACAAATGGGACCTAATGAAACTTCAAAGCTTTTGCACAGCAAGGGAAACCATAAACAAGATGAAAAGACAGCCCTCAGAATGGGAGAAAATATTTGCAAATTAATCAACATACAAAGGATTAATCTCCAATATATATATAAGCAGCTCATGCAGCTCAATATTAAAAAAACAAACAATCCAATCCAAAAATGGGCAGAAGACCTAAATAGACACTTCTCCAAAGACATATGGATGGCCAAGAAGCACATGAAAAGCTGCTCAACATCACTAATTATTAGAGAAATGCAAATCAAAATTACAATGAGGTATCACCTCACACCAGTTAGAATAGGCATCATCAGAAAATCTACAAACAACAAATGCTGGAGAGGGTGTGGAGAAAAGGGAACCCTCTTGCACAGTTGGTGGGAATGTAAATTGATACAGCCACTATGGAGAACAGTATGGAGGTTCCTTAAAAAACTAAAAATAGAATTACCATATGATCCAGCAGTCCCACCACTGGGCATATATACAGAGAAAACCATAATTCAAAAAGACACATGCACCCCAATGTTCATTGCAACACTATTTACAATAGCCAGGTCATGGAAGCAACCTAAATGCCCATCAACAGACGAATGGCTAAAGAAGATGTGGTACATATATACAATGGAATATTACTCAGCCATAAAAAGGGATGTAATTGGGTCATTCAGAGAGACGTGGATGTATCTAGAGACTGTCATACAGAGCGAAGTACGTCAGAAAGAGAGAAACAAATATCGTATATTAACGCATGTATGTGGAACATAGAAAAATGGTACAGATGAACCGGTTTGCAGGACAGAAATTGAGACACTGATGTAAAGAACAAATGTATGGACACCAAGGGTGGAAAGTGGTGAGGGGTTGGGGTTGGTGGTGTGATGAATTGGGCTATTGGGACTGACATGTATACACTGATGTGTATAAAACTGATGACTAATAAGAACCCGCTCTATAAAAAATTAAATAAAATAAAATTTAAAAAATTTAAAAAACAGATTAATAACAATTTATTTCACATTATCTACTCAGTTAAAAAAACTTTTTAATGTATAGGAAAAATACTAAGGGAAGAAAATATCCCAACACTGTGTAAAGGGTCCAAAATTTAAAAATTTTTTGTACATAATATAAAAAAAAGAAAAAATAGAAAAAGAAGTCTGACTAGTCATGGTATATAAAGATCAGTTAAAGTGTGCGCAATGTAACTTTTTGCAAGAATTGTTTCCCATAGTGTATGTGATTACAAATGCCCCCAGGGAAGATCTCAAAGAGTGTTTCAGTCCTAAAAGTTCATTCAGGTATCAAAAGAAAACAGGGTACTTGGACGGAAAAATACTATTCTCTTTCTCTTCTTGGTTTTCCAAGATAATGAAAGAGGAAAACATGCACCTCTGTGGTTTACCATCAGGATGTTTAAGAAGACCTCTTTGGGATATACTAAAAAGCACAAGCTCTTTGGAACCAGAGTCTTTTACTACCTATTTGATATTTGGTATGTGAAGACTTGAGTCCTTAATTTAGCATTAGTTTCCTCTTTATCAAATGTTGTTGAAGGGGTTGGAGTGTTATATGAGTTAATAAATGTAATATTTTGAAGCAAATCATTTTACATTTTAAAATTGTTCTATATAATATATCTTGAACATATGTATATACTAAGAGTCTAGTGAGTATCCTCCTCCTAAAGGATGCTCAGATCACAGCACAGGACATTCTACAAGGTCATTTTTCTCTGACTAATGCACTTCATGTCAAACAATTAAAGCAAAATGGAATACAGCTCAAAGATGAAGTTATCACGTATAACAAATTATGATTACTGATCCCTCTACCCCCGCCTCTACTTACTTGAACAAATAGGTGTTTTATCTCAAGAAACAGTGAATTTATTTTCCAATAATTGACTAATATGCAACATTCACCAGAGAAGGAGCTAGTCAATCTATATTTTCTTAATTTACCTTTGTTCTATGACTGGGCTAGTATGAGCAGTTTTCTAATATTTTAGCTTAAGTTGAATATCAAACTGAATATCCACTTATAATTGAATTTTAACTATAGCAAAATTACAGTGTAAATCCAAGTCATGAACTATAATAAGATATCACCAACTCAAAAATGTATGAATTATTCATATTTAGGTAAATTGAGGTAATCAGATGTTGATGGTTTAATCATATTTTGCTTCTCCTTCTCCTCCTTCTCTCCTTCTCCCCTTCCTCCTCCTTCTCCTTCTTCTTTTCCAGAAGAAATAACTGTACCTAGTTCACTTATGCTGAGTCTTTGACTGTGTCACTGCACCACACATTGTCTTTGTCTCTGTAATTCATAATACGAAAGTCTATTTATAGTACAAAAATAATGTGCCCATTTTACCTTTAATTAAGATTACTCATCAGTTCACACCCACCAAGAATTCTACTGTGCTTTTAATTCATCAATACTTACTTTAATGTACCCAGTTTAATCACAGTAATGCCAGGCATTATTCCATCATAACCACAGCTGCACTGAAATAATTTAATCTTTCAAAAAAGAGAATTCTGAACATTTAAAATTGAGGGGAACATTTATGTGCATGTGTTTAACAAGACACATGTATAAAAATGTTTATTCCCTATTGAGTATTAAATCCCAGTTTTTGCTATTATGTAATATGATGAGAGTGTTAGAAAATATGTTTCCCTTCACTGTGAAAGTAAATTTGTTTCTGTTTCAGTAGTCTATCAATTTGGACATAATATACAGCTTATGGATTTTGACACTCCAAAATACAGAAAAAATTTGCTATTAAAAACTTTCCACATCCTAACTTCCCTCTTCCTTCCAATGTGAAGAAATAATTTGTAAATGCATTTGGCTTCAAGTATTAGTTCAGGAACAAGTAAGAATGAGCATGGGACCTCTCAACCTTTTCAGAAGATCATTTCTTCCATGGACATCTTCTGAATGTGTACTTACCAAGTAAAATGCTTTATGATTTGGATCTGTGGCAATATTTGGAAAAAGACAAGTAGAAAGTGCTGCCCGATTGTTTCCAACCCAATTCAGTTCATAACTGAGCTTCATTAATATCCTATGATGGTGGCTTCAAGTTCTGCTGCTTGTGAATTTGGGGGAATTACAGTGAGCTTTCAGCCTAAGTACAACAGTAGCTCAGAGCTCCTCCTCCATCACAAGAAAAGGTTAGCATCTCACCCTGTTAAGTCTAACACTATTTTAGACACTGTAAGTTCTTTTGTCAGGATGTTTAGTGTATAATATTCAAGGAATTTGTTTTATGTAAAAGAAATTTTATGAAAATTTTCTGTACCTTCAAGTACATTGAAATCAAAATTTGGAGAGCATATATGTATATGTGTGTGTATTTGCAGTTGTGGATGGATAGTTGGGTGGGTCACACACTTCAAGACAAATAAAAACACATATTATATATATTGATAAACATTAACATAAATTTAAAACAATAATATATACAGCCAGTTTATAACAGAGAAGGAATTTGGAGAAAGAAACAAAGGGTAGATGAGGCTTGAAATGATCCTTGAGGATTGTGCAGAAGTTACGTGGGTAATGAGGAGTGTAGAGGGCAGAGTTCTAAAGATGTTTTTTCAAGATTCTCACCCTCTGTTCAATCTAATATTCAGCAAGGTACTGCTATGGAAGGATTTTGCAGATGTAACTGAAGTCCCTCAAATGACCTCACACTACTGCAGATTTTCTGAGTGGTCCTGATCTAATCAAATGAACCCCTTACAAGCAGAGTTTTCTTTTTCTGAGGGCAGAGGTCAGAGAGAGATATACTCCCCTGTGGCCTTGAGGAAGAAAGCAAATAGCTATGAACTTCCAAGGTGCAGCCACTAGAAGCTCTGTGCAGCCCCCCATCGAAAGTCAGCAAAAAAAAAAGGTCATACATCTGCAAGGCAATTCAATCTTCCGATAACTGTTGAGATTGGAAGAATATCCAGACCCTCAGGTGAGGATTTCAACATTGACAACACCTTGATTCAGTCTGTGGGATCTAAAAAGAGGATCCTGCTAACTGTGCCCAGACTCATGACCCATAGGAAATAGATAATCGATGTGTTGTTTTAAGTTGCTGAGTTTGTGGTAATTTGCTACTACATCAGTAGAAAGCTAGTACAAAGAGGATATATGGGAATAGCATAGAGATGAACGTACCTTAGTATAAATACTGGCTGGCCTGGAGTAAAGGGCTTTAGTAGTAAGAGGGGTGGTTAATTTTAGAGTGAGATAGCAGGTAACAATGTCAGGCTGATATTTAGACTCTATTCATTGGAGAATCAATAGAGTAGGGGGGTGTCAAGATGAAAATGATCTATTTAATATCAAGTACAGTAGGGCTTGAGGGTACAAGAGAGTGCAGAACAGGAGGGCTCTGTGAGGCAAGCAGGAAGAAGAGGGGAGAGGAAGAGAGCAGATAAGTAAGAGGAGACCTGATATTAGAACAAGACGCTCCAATGTGTGTGGGAAACAGAAGACCCAACAACTTATTAGGGAAATAAACTTTGGAATGTAGAGCTATGGGAATAAAGAACAAACTAATCTGAAACATAGTATGGAGATTAATAGAGTCTTTGAAAATATTCAGCCACATTCTGTGACTGAGGGGATAAAATATATTGACAAGAAAAGACTCCAACATTGGAAAGTGAGGAGAGAGAAAATGTCAGACAAATGATTACCAAATGATTACCAAAAGACCTACTTTAGAAGATAAAGTGGTGGCTTTTAAACAATCTGGTGGCTTTTAAACAATCTGGTAAGCTTTTTCAACTATGCACTATGATTTTATGAGGGTATGTTCATGTATGGGTGAGTAGAGGTGAGAAATATTGGTTAAAATTTAGAGTTTCATATCAATTGCTATTTTCCTTCTAGTCCCTTGAAAATGTATCAGATTCTTGAATTGTCAAGGGAGAGGTGAAGACCATTAATGTGTTCCTTTGAAGTGACTATGGATTGATTATCCAATTAGGAATCACTTTATACACTTGAGAGAGAACCATATAGAATGCCATGGAATAATCAAGACAATTCACTGAATCCATGGTAATAACTGAACTTTCAAATATCAGAGCAGCTGAAAAGAGAGGTTTACTAAATTTAAAGAAAAGCCAATTAAAGAAGTTCACAATTAAAACAATTTCTTATTTGAAGTTATGTGAGGACCATAGTTTCTCATAAGCTTCCTTATTAGCCAATGTAGAAAGGAAAGAAAATAGGCTCAAAATTAGTGGGTGCTCATGGGCACTGTATTTCTCACCTTCACATGACTCTAATTCTTAACTCCAAAGTGAGACATATTATTTTTCTCATTTTTTTACCAAATAAAACTGAAATTCAGAGAACTTAACTAACAAGCCTGTAAATTCTACAGTGCTAGAAACTGTGGAACCTAAGATTATAATCTTCCATTTTATTTTAAATCTGGATCTACAGTCCATCATTCAGGGCATAAGCTCTTTACACCAGGACACTGTGAACTGGAGTTTTAACAATTACAAAATGCATAGTTTAAAGAAAGAAAACGTTCTCCTCAGCTGGCCAAAAGTTTTAGGAAACACAAGTAGGTCAAAGAGAAGATAAACTGCAACAATTAAAATTGAGTAGCATTTCAGATGTATGGCACTATTATTTATGCATATGTCATATAGAAGGAAGCATAATTGGAAATGCACTCATACACACACACACACACACACACACACACACACAGACTTTCAAGCTACAGATATCCAGGTTAGTATATTATCTTCACCATTTACTGGCTGTATGACATTGGGTATGATATTTAACCTCTCAGGGTCCAGATTCATAACCTAACAAAATAGGGATATACATTTTGAGAATTTAATAACTTAAATTCGTAACTGACATCACATAGAAGACCCACGACAAATACTATTTTATATCCTTGTACACTATTTTATGGAAGCAAGAGATCAGTTGAAATAAGTTATTTTCTAATCTAAAGTCTAAATACATAGAGCTATTCAACCATTATCACAGCCCATGTTTAGAACATCTCCGTCATTCCCAGAAGATCCCTTGTGTCCATTTGCAGACAGTCTGTACTCCCACACCAGCTCTGGGCAACCACGATCTGGAGAGAATTGCTACCTTAACAATATTCAATATTTAAATCCGTAAACATAGCGTATCTCTTTACCTATTTAGATCTTTAATTTTTTTTCAGCAATGTTTTATACATTTCAGCATGTCTTATATTTTTGTCATTTTTATTGTAGAGTATTTCGTTCTTTTTGGTGCAATTGTGAATGCTATAATTTTTCTTAATTTAATTTTTGGTATGTTTGTGGTTATATAGAAACATGTTGCTATTTTATCCGATGACCTTGCTGAACTACTTTATTAGAGCTAGGTGTATGTATGAGTGTGTGTATGCATGTTTATGTGTGTATTCCTGCGTATTCCTTAGGATTTTCTACATAAAGAACCATGCTTTCAAAGATTAAAGACAATTTTGCTTTTTCCTTGCCAATATGGATGAGTTTTTTCTTTCCCTCATTGCATTGTCAAAACAGTATTGAATAGTAATGGCAAAGAGCAAACCTCTCTGCTTTGTCCTGATTTTAGAGGAGAGTCACTCAGCCTTTTACTATATGTTTACCATTTTGCTATTTATTTTCTGTCTCATGATTCTTTGTTTCTCTTTTCCTCTTTTCTTTTTTGTATATGTTTGTTAAATAGATAATTTCCCATGTACTCTTCATGTGTATTTACTTTATTTATTTTTGTGATTGTTCTCAAGATTAAAATATGCCTCTTATTATGCCACAAGCCACCAGGAGATGTGGGAGATCATGGGGACACATAGTGAGTATTAACTGTGTTAATGTCCCAAAAATATGTTCATTCATTCATCAAGCTGCTGCCATTAAATCTCACCCCTTCATCTCATTTTGATAAGTGGAATAAACTAGTTTTCCTATGAGGGCACCTCTGTAGGGGCATGAAATGAAAATAAAAAGATGAGCAATTTCATGGCAGCTTGGTGTTTGATGTAAATACGCTCTTGTCCTCTCCCTTGTTCTCACTAGAAAACTATCCATCCCTCCCAAAAATATATTACCGAAAGGAGAAATTGACTTCAAATATATCCAGAGGTTGGCATGCCCCCAGAGCTGAAGCAGATCCCTTGAGAAGTCTGAAGACCCTGAGTCCACCTTGGCACTGGCATCAGCTAACCTTTTGTTGTCTCATGAAGAATAAATGGCCTAAATATATTTTAAGATCTTTCTAAATACCAGGCACTGAAAGGGTATCTATAAATATGTTAGTACCCCTTTGAGGTCGATAAAATTGTTGTTATTCTACTATTGATATAAATTAACAACCCCCCATAGAGTATTTACCATAATTCCAGCACAGAACTAAGAACTTTTGTAACCTCATTCAAGATGCACAATTACCTTAGTTATTAACTAAGTATGGTCCCACTCTGGCCCTATTCCTACCATACCTCTCTTATGGGAAAAGGAGTCCATGGATTCAAAAAGAACATTCCTACCAAAACCCTGAAACCTTCTTTCAATCCTGGATGTTAAAAAATGAGAACACAGTCCCGAAATGGAGTCACTTATGCTAAGCCCCATGTCACTAAACTGAGGCTTTATTACAGTTTCAGATCTTCTGGAAATGGAATTTTAAACCAGTCAGTCAGGAATCACATGATCAGCACTAGTTAGGTCATCCGTCTGATAGACACCTGCCATCCCCTAAAGGAAAGTAACTTTGCAATAACCAAGCTGCTTTTTTTCCAGTGTAACTTCCTTATCCCCACTCTCTTCTACTGATAAAAGTCTCACTTTGTACAGCTCTTTGGAGCTCCTTTCTATCTGTTAGTTTGAATGCTATCCAATTCAAATTGATTTTTGTTCTAATAAACTCTTAAAATATTTAATATGCCTCCGTTTATCTTTTAACATGGATAATGCTCTGGTTACCTAAGATTATGGAATTTCTTGTCCTCCTTCTAAACAAACCTTCAGAGCCTGCAAGTGCATAGTTTGGAGGCCTATTTCCTACAGGCAGATCATAACCTTGGTGGAAGCACTCTTAGGCCATGGGGTTGTCAAGGGACAGATGTTTGGGGGGTTATATATGGAACTTGGATGAGCTAAGGCTTGCACACCTGTGTGTCTGAGGTCTCTTATGGTGAGCGAGTGAGCTGTCAGTGGGAACAGAAGAAAGCATGAACTATGGGTTGGAGACTGCAGACCAGGCACCAGATTCCCATGTTCAAAACTTTGAGGAATCCAAGAATTTGAAATTTAAGATTGGACTTAACATGACAATGTCAAGGTAAGAGTAAGGAACACATATTTAACAGTATGTTCACTTGTCTTATATCTTTTAAACATTTAGACATATGGTATGATGGACTTCATATATATTCTTGATCTTGGACATGGAATTGTCTGGGATAGGATGGGATGGAATATTAATAACACCTCTGTACAAGTGAAAAAACCTGAGACTCAGAGAAGTTATATAATCTGGCTAAGATCACAGGGTCAGAAAGAGAACCTGGCTGTCTGTTTCCAAAGGCCATGTAAAAACCACTATACCACCCTTTCTCATATATTGTAACATCACACAGCTAACATTTGGAGAAACTTAAGTTCAGGTTCATTGATCTTAAAACCTGCAATCTTGGGCTTCCCTGGTGGCGCAGTGGCTGGGAGTCCGCCTGCCGATGCAGGGGACACGGGGTCGTGCCCCGGTCCGGGAAGATCCCACATGCCGCGGAGCGGCTGGGCCCGTGAGCCATGGCCGCTGAGCCTGCGCATCCGGAGCCCGTGCTCCGCAACGGGAGAGGCCACAACAGTGAGAGGGCCTGCGTACCGCAAAAAAAAAAAAACAAAAAAACAAAAAAAAACCTGCAATCTTTTAGTGACATCATCCTACCATGGGAGCCAAAGGAATATAAAATACAAGCTTAAGGTAAGCAAAAACACTATCTTTCTGTTTATTCTGCTTTCTTAACACCTACCGGTAAATACCTACAGGCGTATAGTAGGCACTCACTAAACATTATTTGAGAAATGAATAAATTGAATAACATTGGCATTTACAGCCACACTGGCATGACCTCACATATAATGTATGACTGTAATCCACCACCGATCTAATGTCTTGAGAATAGAGGAGAAATACAATGATAGGAAAAATCTCTAATGAACCATCCAGTCTAGGTGTGAGCAAAGGACTTGCCTCTCCACAGTCATTATTCCGCTGCTTTCCACAAGGTGATTTATTTTTAAAAGAAAAAGAAAAACAGAAAAGAAGAAAAAAGGAAGAAAGAAATGTAAAATAATGTGGCCTGTTTCAATATAGGCTTTCATCTGGGAAAGGAGGATTGTATTTTTCTCAGATCTGTAAAAGTAACCTCTAAAAACAAAACAAAAAACAAAATCTATCCATCAACAGATAACCCTTCAATTCAATAGCACCTTCTTATGACAGACATCCCCAGGTGATTCAGCAAAAGGCAAAATTAGCAACTCAATTGATTATGAATTATTCAGGTAAATGGGTCATAAACTGAAATTTAAGAGTTGAAAAGGAGCCAGTGCTACACATTGCCAAAGGGATGTGACCTGCTGTGGGAGGTGCTTTGCAGAGCAGGCGCTCACTCTGGAAGACAAGCACCTGGAGACCAGAGCCATGAACCATGTCAGGAAAATAAATTTGAATCCTGGAAAAGATCAGCATGTCTACAGGTAAAAACCTCTGTGCACACAGGGGACAAGCCTTTGGAAGGGTCAGACTGAGGGCTGGCTCTATGGTTGGTGCACCCAAAATGGCTATTGATAAATGACACCCAAGCTTGGCTCCTTCCAGTACTGGTGGGGCTGATTGAATACAGAGAGTTACATTGGTTGTGAAATGAGACTTCACCAGCAGCACAGGATTAATAATCCTTTGTTTTGTTGCCGAAGAATTGTATTATCTTTAGTATGGGCTTAAAAATCTCCTCTAGGATTTCTGTTGCTTAAGTGTCTCTGGCTAACAGGAACTTGGTTAAATTGTTTATAAGAACAGAGGAGAGAGGTTGTAAATTGCAGACTTCCCAATTCCCAGAGCTACTCAAGAATCTTGTACAGTTGAGGGACATTAATATGTCATACAACCCTACTACAGTCTTGAAAAATAATAATAATAAAAGAAACCCTTTCTTCCTCTCCACCACATTTTCTGCTCTATTCTTTCACCTCAAAAATATTTTCACCCGTAGTTTCTTTATGACCTTGGTGGCTTTACCTCTCTAGGCAGGATAATCTTTTATCACTCTCAGCTTTGGTTCTAACCTTTGATGACTTCTGGGCTTTTCTGGGACAGTAAATACTTCTGAATGACTGAGAAGTGTTCATATTCCTGCTTCTCTTCTGATAAACAGTCTTAGCTCTCTTGACAGGCACCTAAGTATGCTAATGGGACAATGGAGAAAACAGGTAAACCGGTGACAAGCAGTCCCTGACTGTTCACTTGGTTTTGAAGAGTGTTATTGAAAGTCTAAAGAAAGGCCAATGTCTGGGGGAGCATGAAAATGCAAAGCAGCAGGAGGCATTCTTAAGATTACATCTTCCCTGCCATTGCCAGGCGTTGGACGTCTAGACTAAACAATTACACAGGACTTGAACGTGGGACTTAAACTTCAGAGAACCAGATGCTCCATACTGATGGTATTTACCAAAGTAACTGCTCGCTTCTAAATATCTTAGGGGAGCCAACAGTTAATTAAAATACACAAGCTGCCCAGTGACTGTGTCAAGAAATACAGAATATTGAATAACCCAGGAAAAGGACATCTGAAGGTCATCAGCAGACTATTCGCCAGTTTCGAACATCCTCTCCAGGCTTTTCGTGTTGACATAATCTCTTACTCATTCAACATTCATTCAACAAATATTTATTAAATGCCAGCTGCATGCCAGCTAGGCACCTTGGAATGGGAGAAGACAGAATCCAGTCCCTGACATCAGACACCTAACAGTCTAAAGGGGAAAAGAAACAGTTCAGCAGAGAACACTGAGACAATATGTCCGGAGCTGAAAAGAGGTGAGAGAAGACAAATGGGTAAGCCCCAAAGAAAGAAGTTTATGCCTTTGCCCAGAATACCTAGTTGTGTTAGAGCTAAATCTTGAGTGATGAATAGGACAGAAGAGACAAGGTCATTTTAGACAGAAAGAATAACTTGTGCAAAGGCAGAGGGTAGTATATTTGGAAAAGAGGTTCATGGATTACAGAATTCAAAGCAGGAAACAACAGACTAGAAAAGTAAACTGGGGCCATATTTTTAAAGGCACTTACATTTCAAAATAAGAAATTTAATTCTTATCCTACTGATAAAGGGGAACCATCAATATTATAACACTAGGAGCAAATTTCTATTGTAGAAAATACATTCAGCAGGATAGAATTGGCTCTGCTGCCTCTGTGCTTTGCGCATGATAGCTTTGCTGTCAGGACCATGAAGTTTCCACGATCACCAAGAAGAAGAGAAGGCAGTAGGATAAGGCAGAATGTGTTTTAAAGACAGCCTAATTCACTTCTGGTCACATTCCACTGACCAGAATGATTGTTTTGGCCCCAGTCTACCTACCTCTGTGCCCAGAAAGAATAGTGGGAGGACACATAGCATTGTCTGCCACAAGATGTGAAGGATGGGCTAGGGGTGAGTAAAATGAGAAGAAAAATTGCTTAAGAGCATTGCAGTAATCCTTCCAAGAGATATTAAACACCCACTATAAGGCAGTAGAAAAGGAGAGATGGATGGATTTGAGTGATATTTAAGAAAGAAAACCGATAACAGTTAGTAATGAATTAGAAGCCAGTGGTAAAGAGTAAGGAAATATTCAGGATAACTCCAAGATTCTAGCTTTGGAAAAGCAGGTGGAGGGTGTTAACATTAACCAAGATGAAGAGTAGGAAAAGAGCAGTTTGAACAGTTTTTACGGAGACACCCAGGAAATATGAATTGAATACAAGACATGCTCAGTTGAATGTGCTTAGCACAAATCTATAGCAATATATTCACTTGAGAGGTGAAAAACCAGGCTAATAGCTATAGAGAAATGTCAAGACCATTTAATTTAATAATAATAGTAATATCATAATTCTCAGAAATTACCTGTTACAATTTTTTTTTAATAAATGCAAAAACTGAGGCTGAAGACCTAAGAAAACCAATAGTAGCAAAGCCGGGTATAATCTTATTTCTAATAATTTTCTCACACAATATCCTTTCTACTACCTGAGCGCAATTATTTATTTAACATCAGTAATTGGTTATTCATCAAAAGACATTATTATTAGATACAAAGCCAATGAATGTCACAGAGTAAATATTTTGTGGTTAGGTAATTTAATCTGACAATCTTTTTTGTTATTACTGTTAAAACAGCCAATTAATATAAATACAAGCTTAAGAACCAAATTCTAAATGACTTTAAAATATGGAAGATTTCAAGCTACACTCTCATTAGCTGATGTTTAAACTAGAATTGTAGTAGAATATTATATAAAGTTGTTAAATATTTGAGTCTATCTGAAGTCAGGTAAGCCTAGGAAATATAGGAGACTTTATATACATATATTTCACCAGATTTATTGATACTGGGAGCCATATAAGTTTTTATTGGAATTTTAATGCAAAAATTTTGAGATTAAGAAAGACAGACACCATTGATGAGCTACAGATATTAGCTATAGGCTATGCCAATTCCATTCAATGAGTTCACCTCTAATTTTAATTATCTTTTGATATCCAAACTCAATTTAATAACCAAGGGATTTTAATTATACATATTTAGTGAGATACAATAACAGTGTGCATTTGTTGATGACTCATATTTATCAGGTTGTCACCTGTATTAGAGGAAATAAGGAACAGATCTCATAAATGAAACTGTACAATGTTAATTCCAGAGATAAAAGTATAACTTGTACTTTAGGATAAGTGCTCAGGAAGAGAGCAGTATAATTGCTTAGAGAACTTTATTAATAACTCAACACTCAAATCATCAGAGCAACTTTGTTATTGCAATGTTCTATGCCAAAATGCATCTGCTCATATATTTGCCAATTTCATTTTGCCCAGCAGTTCACTGGGTTCGATCTCTGACTTGTTTCATTTTATTGGAATCTTTGGGACATTGCCAACATCACAAAAATAACTAATTAAAGAAGTCAAGCTGGATATTAACCCCTTATAGGACTTAGGGTTTGCAAATATTTCTCCCATTCCATAGGTTGTCTTTTCATTTTGCTGGTTATTTTCTTTACGCTGCAGAAATTTTTAGATTGATTGTAGTCCCACTTATTTATTTTGGCTTTTGTTGCTTGTGCTTTGTTGTCAAGTCCAAAAAACAAGTAAAAAATATCATTGCAAAGACCAATGGCAAAGAGATTTTCCCTTGTTTCTTTTAGGAGTTGTACAGCTTCAGGTTATATGTTTAATCCATTTCAAATTGATTTTTGTGTATGGTGTAAGATAAAGGCCACTTTTATTCTTTTGCATGTGGATATCCAGTTTTACCAGCACCACTTATTGATAAAACGATTCTATCCTCATGGTGTGTTCTTGGCACCTTCACTGAAGATGAACTGACCACATATGCTTGTGTTTAATTCTGGACTCTTTATTCTGTTCCATGGGGTTTGTATCTGTTTTTATGCCAGTGCCATACTGTTTTGATTACTATAGCTTTCTAAGAAACTCATGTAACTCAATAGCAACGAATGGTAATGATAATTATAACCCAATTAAAAATGGGGTAAGGTCCTGAAGAATTATTTTCCCAGAAAAGACATATAAATGTTCAACAAGTATACAAAAAGATGCACAACATCTCTAATCATCAGAGAAATGCAAATCAAAACCACAATGAGTTAACACTACACACCTGCTAGTAATAGGCAATAATCAAAAAGCCAAAAGATAGTTAAGTGTTGACAAGGATGTGGAGAAAAGATAAATCTTGTACACTAGATGGTCTGGCCATTCTACAAAACAGTATGGAAGTTCTGCAAAAAATTAAGAATAGAATTACCATATGACCCAGCAATCTCACTTCTAGGTATATAACCAAGGGAAAAAAGTCACTATCATAAGGACTCCCTCTTGCGATAGCACCAGAATCACAACTAACTGCTGAACAATCATCAGCAGAAAGACACTGGAACTCACCAAAAAAGATACCCCACATCTAAAGACAAAGGAGAGGCTGCAAAGAGATGGTAGGAGGGGCACAATCATGATAAAATCAAATCCGATAACTGCTGAGTGGGTGACTCACAAACTGGAGAACAATTATACCACAGAAGTCCACCCACTGGAGTGAAGCTTCTGAGACCCATGTCAGGCTTCTCAACCTGGGGGTCTGGCGACGGGAGGAGGAATTCCCAGAGAATCAGACTCTGAAGGCTAGCGGGATTTGATTGCAGGACTTCAACAGGAGGGGGAAACAGAGACTCCACTCTTGGAGGGCACACACAAAGTAATATGTGCATCAGGACACAGGGGATGGAGCAGTGACCCCATAGGAAACTGAACCAGACCTACCTGTTAGTGTTGGAGGGTCTCCTGCAGAGGTGGGGGGTGGCTGTGGCTCACTGTGAGGACAAGGACACTGACAGCAGAAGTTCTGGGAAGTACTACTTGGCATGAGCCCTCCGAGTCCGCCATTAGCCCCACCAAAGAGGCTGTAGCCTCCAGTGCAGGCTCACCTCAGACCAAACAACCAACAGGGAGGGAACTCAGCCCCATCCATCAGCAGACAAGCAGATTAAAGTTTTAGTGAGCTCTGCTCACCAGAGCAACACCCAGCTCTACCCACCATCAGTCCCTCTCATCAGGAAGCCTGCACAAGCCTCTTAGATAGCCTCATCCACCAGAGGGCAGACAGCAGAAGCAAGAAGAACTACAATCCTGAAGACTGTGAAACAAAAACCCATTCAAGAAAGATAGACAAAATGAAAAGGCAGAGAACTATGTACCAGATGAAGGAACAACATAAAATCACAGAAAAACAACTAAATGAAGTGAGATAGGCAACTTTCCAGAAAAAGAATTGAGAATAATGATAGTGAAGATGATCCATGACGTCGGAAAAAGAATGGAGGCAAAGATCGAGAGGATGAAAGATATGTTTAACTAAGACCTAGAAGAATTAAAGAAAAAATACCTAGAAGAATTAAAGAATGAAGAAACAGAGATGAGCAATACAATAACTGAAATGAAAAATACACTAGAAGGAATCAATAGCAGAATAACTGAGGCAGAAGAAAAGATAAGAGACCTGGAAGACAGAATGGTAGAATTCACTGCAGTGGAACAGAAAAAAAGAATGAAAAGAAATGAAGTCAGCCTAAGAAATCTCTGGGACAACATTAAACTCAGCAACGTTTGCATTATAGGGATCCCAGAAGGAGAAGAGAGAGAGAAAGTAACCATGAAAATATTTGAAGAGATTATAGTTGAAAACTTCCTTAACATGGGAAAGGAGATAGCCACCCAAGTCCAGGAAGTGCAGAGAGTCCCAGGCAGGATAAACCCAAGGAGAAATATGCTGAGACACATAGTAATCAAATTGACAAAAATTAAAGACAAAGAAAAATTATTAAAAGCAACAAGGGAAAAATGACAAATAACATACAAGGGAACTCCCATAAAGTTAACAGCTGATTTCTCAGCAGAAACTCTAAAGGCCAGAAGGGAGTGGCATGATATATTTAAAGGGATGAAATGGAAGAACGTACGACCAAGATGACTCTACCCAGCAAGGATCTCATTCAGATTTGATGGAGAAATGAAAAGATTCACAGACAAGCAAAAGCTAAGAGAATTCAGCACCACCAAACCAGCTCTACAACAAATGCTAAAGGAACTTCTCTAAGTGGGAAACACAAGAGAAGGAAAGGACCTACAAAAACAAACCCAAAACTATTGCAAAAATGATAATAGGAACATACCTATCAAAATTACCTTAAATGTGAATGGATTAACTGCTCCAAACAAAAGACGTAGACTCCATAAATGGATCAAAAACAAGATCCATATACATGCTGTCAACAAGAAACCCATTCCAGACATAGGGACACATACAGACTGAAAGTAAGGGGATGGAAAAAGATATTCCATGCAAATGGCAATAAAAGAAAGCTGGAGTAGCAATACCCATATCAGAACAAAGAGACTTAGTAAAGACTATTACAAGACACAAAGAAGGGCACTAAATAATGATCAAGGGATCAATCCAAGAAGAAGATATAACAATTGTAAATATTTATGCACCAAACATGGGAGCATCTCAATACATAAGGCATATGCTAACAGTCATAAAAGGGGAAATCAGCATGAACACAATAATAGTTGGAGACTTTAACACCCCACTTTCACAAATGGACAGACCATTCTAAATGAAAATAAATAAGGAAACACAAGCTTTAAATGATATATTAAACAAGATGGACTTACGTGGTATTTATAGGACATCCCATCCAAAAACAAACATCAGAATATACTTTCTTCTCAAGTGTTCATGGAACATTCTCCAGGTTAGATCATATGTTGGGTCACAAATCAAGCCTTGGTAAATTTAAAAAAATTGAAATCGTATCACTACCTTTTCCAACCACAATGCTATAAGACTAGATATCAATTACAGTAAAAATATCTGTAAAAAATACAAACATATGGAGGCTAAACAATACACTAGTAAATAACCAAGAGATCACTGAAGAAATCAAAGAGGAAATCAAAAACTACCTAGAAACAAATGACAATGAAAATATGATGACCCAAAACCTATGGGATGCAGCAAAAGCAGTTCTAAGAAGAAAGTTTACAGCAATACAATCCTACCTCAAAAACAAGAAACATCTCAAATAAACAATCTAACATTACACCTAAAGCAATTAGAGAAATAAGGACAAAAAACCCCCAAAGTTAGCAGAAGGAAAGAAATCATGAAGATCAGATCAGAAATAAATGAAAAAGAAATGAAGGAAACAATAGCAAAGGTCAATAAAACTAAACCTGGTTCTTTGAGAAAATAAACGAAATTGATAAACCATTAACCAGACACATCAAGAATAAGAGGGAGAAGACTCAAAACAACAGAAATAGAAATGAAAAAGGAGAAGTAACAACTGACACTGCAGAAATACAAAAGATCATGAGAGATTACTACAAGCAACTATATGCCAACAAAATGGACAACCTGGAGGAAATGGACAAATTCTTAGACAAACACAATCTTCTGAGACTGAACCAAGAAGAAATAGAAAATATAAACAACCAGTCACAAGCACAGAAATTGAAACTGTGATTAAAAATCTTCCAACAAACAAAAGCCCAGGACCAGATGTCTTCACAGGTGAATTCTATCAAATATTTAGAGAAGAGCTAACACCTATACTTCTCAAACTCTTCCAAATTCAGCAGAGGGAGGAACACTCTCAAACTCATTCTATGAGGACACTATCACCCTGATATGAGAACCAGACAAGTAGGTCAAAAGAAAGAAAACTACAGCCAATATCAATGATGAAATACATGCAATCATACTCAACAAAATACTAGCAAACAGAATCCAACAGCACATTAAAAGGATCATACACCATGATCAAGTGGGGTTCATCCCAGAAATGGAAGGATTCTTCAATATACTCAAATCAATCAATGTGGTAAACTGAAGGAGAAAAAGCATATGATCATCTAAATCGATGCAGAGAAAGCTTTCAACAAAATTCAACACCCATTTATGATAAAAATCCTCAAGAAAGTAGGCATAGAGGGCTTCCCTGGTGGCACAGTGGTTGAGAGTCCGCCTGCTGATGCAGGGGACACGGGTTCATGCTCCAGTCTGGGAAGATCCCACGTGCCGTGGAGCAGCTGGGCCCGTGAGCCATGGCTGCTGAGCCTGCGCATCCAGAGCCTGTGCTCTGCAACAGGAGAGGTCACAACAGTGAGAGGCCCGCATACCGAAAAAAAAACAAAAGAAAGTAGGCATAGAGGGAACTTACCTCAACATAATAAAGGCCATATATGACAAACCCACAGCCAACATCATTCCCAATGGTGAAAAACTGAAACCATATCCACTAAGATCAGGAACAAGACAAGGTTGCCCACTCTCGCCAATATTATTCAACATAGTTTTGGAAGTTTTAGCCACAGTAACCTGAGAAGAAAAAGAAATAAAAGGAATCCAAATCGGAAGATAAGAAGTAAAGCTGTCACTGTTTGAAGATGACATGATACTATACATAAAGAATCCTACAGATGCTACCAGAAAACTACTAAAGCTGATCAACGAATTTGGTAAAGTAGCAGGATACAAAATTAATGCACAGAAATCTCTTGCATTCCTGTACACTAATGATGAAAAATCTGAAAGAGAAAGTGAGGAAACACTCCCATTTACCATTTCAACAAGAAGAATAAAATACCTAGGAATAAACCTACCTAAGGAGACAAAAGAAACTGTATGTAGAAAACTATAAGAAACTGATGAAAGAAATAAATATGATACAAACAGATGGAGAGTTATACCATGTTCTTGGACTGGAAGAATCAACATTGTGAAAATGACTGTACTACTCCAAGCAAATCTACATATTCAATGCAATCCCTATCAAACTACCAATGGCATTTTTCACAAAACTAGAACAAAATTTTCACAATTTGCATGGAAACACAAAAGACCCCGAATAGCCAAAGCAATCTTGAGAAAGAAAAATGGAGCTGGAGGAGTCAGACTCCCAGACTTCAGACTAAAGTACAGAGCTACAGTAATCAAGACAGTATGGTACTGGCACAAAAATAGAACTATAGATCAATGGAACAGCATAGAAAGCTCAGAGATAAACCCATGCACATACGGTCACCTTATCTTTGATAAAGGAGGCAAGAATATACAGTAGAGAAAAGCCAGCCTCTTCAATAAGTTGTACTGGGAAAACTGGAAAACCACATGTAAAAGAATGGAACTAGAGCACTCCCTAACACCATACACAAAAAAAAACTCAAAATTGATTAAAGATCTAAATGTAAGGCCAGACACTATAAAACTCTCAGAGGAAAATATAGGCAGAACACTCTATGACATAAATCACGGAAAGATCATTTTTGACCCATCTCCTAGAAAAATGGAAATAAAAGCAAAAATAAACAAATGGGACATAATGAAACAAAAGCTTTTGCACAGCAAAGGAAACCATAAACAAGGTGAAAAGACAACTCTCAGAATGGGAGAAAAAATTTGCAAAGCAAGCAACTGATCAAGGATTAATCTCCAAAATTTACAAGCAGCTCATGCAGCTCAATATCAAAAAAACAAACAACCCAATCCAAAAATGGGCAGAAGACCTAAATAGACAATTCTCCAAAGAAGATATACAGATTGCCAACAAGCACATGAAAGGATGCGCAACATCACTAAACATTAGAGAAATGCCAATCAAAATTACAATGAGGTATCACCTCACACCAGTCAGAATGGCCATCATCAAAAAGTCTACAAACCGGGCTTCCCTGGTGGCACAGTAGTTGAGAGTCCGCCTGCCAAAGCAGGGGACATGGGTTCGTGCCCCAGTCTGGGAAGATCCCACATGCTGTGGAGTGGCTGGGCCCGTGAGCCATGGCCGCTGATCCTGCACGTCCGGAGCCTATGCTCCGCAACGGGAGAGGCTACAACAGTGAGAGGCAAGCATACCGCAGAAAAAAAAAAAGTCTACAAACCATTAATGCTGGAGAGGTTGTTGAGAAAAGGGAACCCTGTTGGTGGGAATGTAAAGTGATACAGCCACTATGGAGAACAGTATGGAGGTTCCTTAAAAACTAAAAATAGAACTACCATATGACCCAGCAGTCCCACTATGGGGCATATACCCTCAGAAAACCTAATTCCAAAAGAGTCATGTACCACAATGTTCATTGCAGCTCTATTCACAATAGCCAGGGCATGGAAGCAACCTAAATGTCCACTGACAGATGAATGGATAAAAAAGTTGTGGCACACATATAAAATGGACTATTACTCAGCCATAAAAAGAAACAAAATTGAGTTATTTGTAGTGAGATGGATGGACTTAGATTCTGTCATACAGAGTGAAGTAAGTCAGAAAGAGAAAAACAAATACTGTATGCTAACTCCTATATATGAAATCTAAAAAAAGAAACAAATGGTTCTGCAGAACCTAGGGGCAGGACAGGAATAAAGACATAGACATAGAGAATGGACTTGAGCACATGGGGAGGGAAAGGGTAAGCTGGGACAAAATGAGAGAGTGGCATGGACATATATACACAATACCAAATGTAAAATAGATAGCTAATGGGAAGCAGCCGCAGAGCACAGGGAGATCAGCTTGGTGCCTTGTGACCATCTAGAGGGGTGGAGTGGCAGGGTGGGAGGGAGATGTAAGAGGGAGGGGATATGGGGATATATGTATATGTATAGCTGATTCACTTTGTGGTACAGCAGAAACTAACACACCATTGTAGAGCAATTATACTCCAATAAAGATGTTAAAAAAAACACACACACACAAACATGAGGCTAAACAACACATTACTAAATGACCAAGAAATCACTGAAGAAGTGAAAGAGGAAATGAAAAAATACCTAGAGACAAATGACAATGAAAACACGATGATGAAAAACCTATGGGATGCAACAAAAGCAGTTCTAAGAGGCAAGTTTACAGCAATACAATCCTACCTCAAGAAACAAGAAAAATCTCAAAAGAAACAATTTAATCTTACACCTAAAAGTAGATAAAGAAGAACAAACAAAACCCAAAGTTAGTAGAAGGAAAGAAATCAAAGATCAGAGCAGAAATAAATGATATAGAATTAAAGAAAGCAATAGCAAAGATCTATGAAACTAAAAGCTGAGAAGATAAACAAAATTGTTAAATCTTTAGCCACACCCATCAAGAAAAAGAGAGAGAGGACTCCAATCAATAAAATTAGAAATGAAAGAGTAGAAGTTACAAATGACACGACAGAAATACAAAGCATCCTAAGAGACTACTACTAGCAACTCTATGCCAATAAAATGGACAACCTGGAAGAAATGGACAAATTCTTAACAAGGTATAACCTTCCAAGACTAAACAAGGAAGAAACTGAAAATATAAACCGACCAATCATAAGCACTAAAATTGAAACTGTGATTAAAAATCTTCCAACAAACAAAAGTCCAGGACCAGATGGCTTCACAGGTGAAGTCTATCAAATATTTAGAGAAGACCTGACACACATCCATCTCTAACTCTACCAAAAAACTGCAGAGGAAGGAACACTCCCAAACTCATTCTATGAGGCCACCATCACCCTGATACCAAAGCCAGACAAAGATACTACAAAAAAAGAAAATTACAGACCAATATCACTGATGAATATAGATGCAAAAATCCTCAACAAAATACTAGCAAACAGAATCCAATAACACATTAAAAGGATTATACACCATAATCAAGTGGGATTTATCCCAGGGATGCAAGCATTCTTCAATATATGCAAATCAATCAACGTGATACACCATATTAACAAACCGAAGAATAAACACCATATGATCATCTCAATAGATGCAGAAAAAGCTTTTGACAAAATTCAACATCCATTTATGATAAAAACTCTCCAGAAAGTGGGCATAGATGGAACCTACCTCAACGTAATAAAGGTCATGTATGATAAACCCACAGCAAACATCATTCTCAATGGTGAAAAACTGAAAGTATTTCCTCTAAGATCAGGAACAAGACAAGGATGTCCACTCTCACCATTATTATTCAACACAGCTTTGGAAGTCCTTGCCATGGCAATCAGAGAAGAAAAAGAAATAAAAGGAATACAAATTGGAAAAGAGGAAGTAAAACAGTCACTGTTTGCAGATGACATGATACTATTCATAGAAAATCCTAAAGATGCCACCAGAAAACCACTAGAGCTAATCAATGAATTTGGTCAAGTTGCAGGATACAAAATTAATGCACAGAAATCTCTTGCATTTCTATAAATTAACAATGAAAGATCAGAAAGAGAAATTAAGGAAACAATCCCATTCACCACTGCAACAAAAAGAATAAAATACCTAGGAATCAACCTGCCTAGGGAGGTGAAAGACCTGTACTCAGAAAACTATAAGACACTGATGAAAGAAATCAAAGATGACACAAACCAATGAAGAGATATACCATGTTCTTGGAATGGAGGAATTAACATTGTGAAAATGACTATACTACTCAAAGCAATCTACAGATACAATGCAATCCCTATCCAATTACCAATGGCATTTTTTACAGAAGTAGAACAAAGAAATCTTAAAATTTGTATGGCGACACAGAAGACCCCAAATAGCCAAAGCAATCTTGAGGGAAAATAACTGATCTGGAGGAATCAGACTCCCTGACTTCAGACTATACTACAAATCTACAGTAATGAAGACAATATGGTATGGCACAAAAACAGAAATATAGATCAATGGAACAGGATAGAAAGCCCAGAGATAAACCCACGCACCTATGGTCAGCTAATCTATGACAAAGCAGGCAAGGATATACAATGGAAAAAGACAGTCTCTTCAATAAGTGGTGCTGGGAAAACTGGACAGCTACATATGAAAGAATGAAATTAGAACACTCCCTAACCCCATACACAAAAGTAAACTCAAAATGGATTTGAGACCTAAATATAAGACTGGACACTATAAAACTCTTAGTGGAAAACATAGGGAGAACACTGTATGACATAAATCACAGCAAGATCCTTTTTAACCCACCTTCTAGAGTAATGGAAATAAAAACCAAAATAAACAAATGGGACCTAATGAAACTTAAAAGCTTTTGCATAGCAAAGGAAACAATAAATAAGATGAATAGACAACCCTCAGAATGGGAGAAAATATTTGCAAATGAAGCAACTGACAAGGGATTAATCTCCAAAATATACAAGCAGCTCATGCAGCTCAATATTTAAAAAACAAACAACCCAATCAAAAAAATGAGCAGAAGACCTAAATAGACATTTCCTCAAAGAAGATATACAGATGGCCAACAAACACATGAAAAGATTCTCAACATCACTAATCATTAGAGCAAATCAAAGCCACAATGAGGTATCACCTCACACCCATCAGAATGGCCATCATCAGAAAATCTCAAAACAGTAAATGCTGGAGAGGGTGTGGAGAAAAGGGAACCCTCCTGTGCTGTTTGTAGGAATGTAAATTGATACAGCCACTATGGTGAACTGTATGAAGGTTTCTTTAAAAACTGAAAATAGAACTACCATATGACCCAGCAATCCCACTACTGGGCATATACCCTGAGAAAACCATAATTCAAAAAGATACATGAATCCCAATGTTCATTGCAGTGTTAGGTACAATAGCCAAGTCATGGAAGCAACCTAAATGCCCACCGACAGACAGATGGATACAGAAGATGTGGTACATATATACAATGGAATATTACTCAGCCATAAAAAGGAACGAAATTGGTTCATTTGTAGAGACGTGGGTGGACCTAGAGACTGTCATAGAGTGAAGTAAGTCAGAAAGAGAAAAACAAATATCGTATATTAACGCATATATGTGGAATCTAGAAAAATGGTACAGATGAACCGGTTTGCAAGGTAGAAATAGAAACACAGATGTAGAGAACGAACCCATGGACACTAAGGGAGGAAAGTAGGGGGTAGAGGGTTGGTGGTGGTGGGCTGAATTGGGAGATTGGGATTGACATATACACTAATATGTATAAAATAGGTAACTAATAAGAATCTGCTGTATTAAAAAATAAAATTCAAAAATAAATCATTATCTTAAAGAGATATCTACACCTACATGTTTACCACAGCATTATGCACAGCAGCCAAGATATGGAAACAACCTAAGTGTCCACTGACAAATGAAATTTTATATATATGTATATATTTATATATAATGGAATATTTTTCAGCCTTAACAAAGAAGGAAATCCTGCCACTTGCTACAAAGCAGATGAACCTAGAGGATATTAGACTAAGCAAAATAAGCCAGACACAGAAAGAAAAATACTGCATGATCTCACTTTATGTGGAAGCTATAAAAACCTGAACTCATAGCAACAGAGAGCAGAATGATGGTTACTAGGGATTGGGGGGTTGGAGGAAAAGGGGATATGTTGGTCAAATAGTATGAGCTTTCAAATAAGATAAGTTCTGTAGACCTAATAAACAGTGTGTTGACTATAGTTAATTATAGTGTATTATATATTTAAAATTTGCTGAGAGTAAATTTCAAGTGTTTTCACTACAAACAGAAGGGGGGTATTGTGAAGTGATGAATATTTAATTCATTTGATTGTGGTAATTATTTTACAATGTATACATATATCAAAACATATTGTACAAACTAAATATATACAATTTTTATTAATAATGCTGGGAAAAAACCTTAAACTGAAACCTTTGAGGAGCTGTCCAATTTGTTCCCTCGATTTTCTTATAATCTCTTAGAATATCTTTGTTTAATGAAATGCAGCATGTATGCTTCTCCCCTAGAGTTCATTTATTTATTCATTTGTTAAATGAATACTTATTGAACATCTACTATGTTCTTATCCTAGTGAACTGTTTTAGGATACAATTGTGAGTGAACCAGGCAAAATCCCTACCCTAGTGTAGCCTAGATTGTGAAGGACACAGATAATTAAACATTAAAATAATGCAGCTTAATATTACAGTCCAGCTATAAACTTATGACTGGTTTCAGAACTTCTGAGTTTGTGAGGGATCCCAGAGCCAGATATAAACTGCTTTAGATTCCTTATCGTTCAATATGGTAGTAGTATAATTATGTATTGCTTGGAAATAGAAATAACTATATTGCTAAATACGAAGCATTGCTATATCACTTTGTGAACCATAATTTAGAATACTAGGCATCCAAGGGGTCAGTAAACGTAAATTCAAGCCACAGATTTTTACGTTGCATATCCTTGGGGGAAAAAATAGATCTCATCTCTCTTTATTATCTTTTAAATGGCGATTGTGCTAGCAGACTCATAAAATCATGGCATTAAAGTAATTCTTTTGTTGGTAATTAAAGAAACTCTTCCTCACCAAATAAGACATTAGAAAAACTCTCTGATATTTTGGTACATATCATAAACATGTTAACTACTGCTTATATTAATTCTCTTACTTCCTAGAATAATTATGGTATTTCATAGTGCTAATAACTAATTCAACTCAAAAGGCTTCTTTTGCTCTCCATCTATATAGGGTAGAGAAAATAAAGAGTTGAACAAATCAAGGACAAAGGGATAGCTATATTCTTCAACTATTCAACAACGTATTTGATTTTTCATTCTCAGTCCCCTTGGTGGTAAGTAGAGTTGCTTAAGTTTATTCAGTATTCAATCATAGTCATAAAGTATACCAGAAATTTCACACAGTACAAGTTCCTTCGCATCATTTTTTTTGGCTTTGAGGGAACATCAGACATGAGAGCTTAAGAAAGAAAATAGGATTAGATTTGTTTGTCCTCATATAGCTGGGTTTTTTATTTTTTTCGAAAAATGGGGATTTGTTTAAGATGTTATTAAGGAAATTTATATCACTACAGGAAAAAGAAACCCTTAGATCATATTATATAAAACATGGTCTCTCTATGCTGTTATGTTTGCTTCTAAATCATGCTAAAAGGACTTTTGAAACAAAGAAAACTGATAACTAGTTGTTTGGTGACACATAGGCAAAAATAACAAGTATGTATTTTTTTAACAAGTACGTATTAATCTTTTGTCCTGCCATGGCTCATTCAAGGTACTGTATAAAGAGGCATTTCATGAAATTGAATGTTTTTAAAACTTAAATTACCTGAGAAATGAACTCATATCAGTTAATCTGCATATAGATAGTAATGGTCCCTAAGTATTATGGTAGTTGAATTTCAATTATGTTAAAAAAATTTGAACTATTTTGTCATCTCAGAGAGCAATGATTTTTCTGTGTTTCTTAGAGACAATCTGTGAAATATTCATCATTAATTACAGTCATTTCTAAATATATAGTTCCCTCAATTAAAATTGGTACTATGGTCTTAAATCATTTTTATTTCAAGATGAAGTAGATTTGGCTACAAATGTTACCTGATAATTTGTTATTTCCAAATAAAAATAGCTTGAACATATACTACAGGCATTTCAGCATTACTATTGAGGTGTATGCTGAGATATTACTGCCTCTTCATAAACATCTTTGTGCTGAAATATTATAAAACGTTGTGGTTAAACTACTGTAGGCATAAAACAAATCATTGACCATTTATTTATCCATACAGACTTCTTTTGTCAAATGAGTGATGGCTCTGCATTTGGGCATATTTTACAACTCCTTACATTAAGCTCTTCCATGAGGAGAATGCAATAAATTTGTACAAAACCCATCCAAGGTATCACTGTCCTCATAAAAACATTTCTTTATGAGTCCCAAATTATAAGTGACTTTCTCTACCACAACTCTGAAGTGGCCTGAAGTCTCAAGTCATAAATACGTACAGAGCTTCAGTGCCAAAATGAATTAATTTGCAGTAAAACTACAAGTCAGTGAGCAACATGTTAAACTTAGGCAAAAGTTGCTTTGCAATAAACATAGTTAGTCCCTTCCAATGCTGTATATAATACAAAGATTGAAATTATTTTATTTTCTATTGAAAATCATTTTTAATTTTTTTTTATTATTTTTTATTGGAGTATAGATGCTCTACAATGTTTTGTTTCTGCTGTGCAGCAAAGTGAATCAGTTATATGTATACATATATCTACTCTTTTTAAGATTTCCTTCCCATTCAGGTCACCAGAGAGCATTGAGTAGAGTTCCCTGTGCTATCCAGTAGGTTCTCATTAGTTATCTATTTCATACATAATAGTGTATTTATGTTAATCCCAGTCTTCCAGTTCATCCCACCCTTCCCTTGGTAACCGTACATTTGTTCTGTACATCTGTGACTTTATTTCTGCTTTGCAAGTAAGTTCACCATACTATTTTTCTAGATTCCACATATAAATGATATTATATGATATATACAATGGAATATTACTCAGCCATAAAAAGGAATGAAATAGTGCCATTTGCAGAGATGTGGATGGACCTAGAGATTGTAATACAGAGTGAAGTAAGTCAGAAAGAGAAAAGATTGAATTCAGTGTAAATTAGTTTATTCATTTATCATATGTTCTTGGGTCAAGAGACCACAGTGGTTAGACAGATAAACCCATACATAACTTTATCTTCACATACTCTCAGTGTGTGTGTGTGTGTGTGTGTGTGTGTGTGTGTAGCAGAGCTAGGCATTATTCAAGCATTTGAATTACACAAGCATTTGCAAAGTAATTACAATATTAGTTTTAATCACAGATAAATCTAATCTCAGATCCTTTCATGATGCACTTTCATTTCTGCACTCATTCCTCTAAATATGTTTAAATGTCTTCTTTTTGAAATTTACTAGTCTGGGGTAGTGTTGGTAAAAGGAAGGGAACACAAAAAATGAAACAGACAAGGTCCTTGACCTCAAGGAATATTGTTGTAGTTGCACTTAAAAGCACTGTTGGGAGCAAATCAATAAAAGATAGAGAATAAATTGTTAGAGGAAGGCCCCAGCACCAGTCGCCAGGGCAAAGAAGTGACAAGAGCAGTTCCATTCCCTAAACTTGTCACCAAGCCCTACTCCCCATCAAAGAAAGAATAGGTTTTCTTTGACTGAGGATGGACCTATAATTTTAGGAAAATATAACTAGTTTGTCTTCTCCTCCTCCAGTACACCTCTCTTTAAAGGATAAGAAGTTTCAGTATGAGATCGATGTGAAGAATCAAAATACTTAGGAAAATGACTCCAGAATCAAGCTATTAAAATGGCAATCACAGAAATAATGACCTTGAATAATGCACTCAAAGTGAACTCGGAGGATAGGCTTTGATCACAGCCTAGCCTGAAGCTAAGAAGACTCAGAAGAAGCTAAGAAAAAGTTTTTCAGAGCAAGGTAATTTTGAGGTTGCTTTTTAAGATTACCAATTGACTCTGTTTAAGAGAAGAAAAAAAGAATGTGAATCTGTTAAAGAAAAAAAAAGGAATGATTATACCCATTTGTATCTCGAAATGTGTTTGCTTTAAAACAGTGGTTTTTAAATTATTTTAGCAAAAAAACACTTTATTAAACAATATCCAAGTCCAATATATAGACCAACAATAGATAATAGTTCTTTGGTGGAACTTGGAACATGAAATTAAATTACTGGGCCAAATATTGAAAGATTTTACTGTAAACTCTCAAGAAAGAGAATTATGATTTTTTTGTAACCTGTGTGTTCCATGTAACCTGTGGTTCTAAGTTTGTATGCTCTTTCCTGCTCTAGGAATATGTCTTGGACTTTAATCTTATTTTCCATAATTTTTCCCAGTCTTTTTATTGTGGTAAAATACTCATAAAATTTACCATCCTAATCATTTCAAAGTCTACAGTTTAGTGGTATTAAGTAAATTCATAATGTTGTGCAGCTATCACCACCATCCATCTTCATAACTCCTTTCATCTTGTAAAACTAACCCTTTATACCCATTAAACAATAACTCCCCAGTCTTCCCTCCCACAAGTCCAGCAACCATCATTCCACTTTCTGTCTCTATTATTTTAACTAAATACCTCATATAAGTGAAATTATAAAATATTTATCTTTTTATGACTGGCTTGTTTCACTTAGCATAATGTCCTCAAGGTCCATCCGTGTTGTAGCATATTGAAGAATCATTTTCCTTTCAAGGAGGAATAATATTCCATTGCATGTGTATACTATATTTTGTTTATCTATTTGTCTATCAGTGGGCACTTGGGTTCCTTCCATGTTTTAGCTATTGTAAGTAATGTTGTAAAGAACATGGGTGTATAAATATCTTTTTCAACTTTTTTTTGATATATACTCAGCAGAATTGCTGAATCATATGGTAATTCTATTTTTAATTTGTTGAGGAATCACCATAATATTTTCCAGAGTGCCTGTACCATTTTATATCAACAACAATGCACAAGGATTCAAATTTCTACACATCCTTGCCAACACTTGTTATTTTCTGGGTTTTTTAATGCAGCCATCCTGATGGTTGTGAGGTAGTACCTCACTGTAATTTTGACTTGCATTTCTCAAAGACAAGTGATGCTGAGCATCTTTTCATGTGCCTATTGGCCATTTGTACATCATCTTTGGAGCAATATCTATATAAGTCCTCTGTGCAAGTCTTCCGTAGACAGCATATAATTGGATCATGTGTTTTTATTCATTCTTTTAATCTTTTTCTTTTGAGTGGAGGGTTTAATCTATTTACACTTAACATGATTATTCATAAGGAGGGATTAAGACAAAATGAGACAGTAATGCAGGTAATGAACAAAATCCTATATACCTTACAGCTTTTCTGTACCTTATTTCCTGTACTACTATCTTTTATGTTTAGTTGATTATTTGTAGGTAAATATTTAACTTTTTTTCTCATTTCACTTTGTGTATATCCTATAGCTCTTTTCTTTATGCTTACCACAAGGGTTACATTTAACACCTTAAAGTTATAACACTCAGCACTGAATTTACACCTGCTTAACTTCAATAACCTACAAAAATTCAGTTCCTTAATAGCTTCATTTCCACCCCTTTTGGTTCTTAATATAAAAAAAAATAACATCTTTATTCCTTTTGTACTCAAAACACATAAATTAATAATTCTCTTAAATTATGTAGAAAGCAATATGTAGAGTTACAAACCGAAGTTACAATAATACTAGGTTTTAGACTAATAATTGTTTTTCTTTAATGTGTTAGTCTCTTAAATTGTGTAGAAAACAAAAAGTGGAGTCATAAACTGTTGTTGCAATAATATTATATTTTATAATAATCCATATATTTACTTTATTGAGATCTTTATTTCTTCATACTGCTTCAAGTTACAGTCTGGTGTCCTTTTATTTCATCCTGTAGGACTCTCTTGAGCATTTCTTGCAGGACAAACCTAGAGGTGAAGAAATCAAACAGTTTTTGTCTATCTGGGAATGTCTTGATTTCTCCCTCATTTTTAAAGGACTATTTTGTCAGATATAAGATTCTTGGTTAACAGGACTTTTTTTCTTTTAGCATTTTGAATATATTAGTCCACTGCTTTCCAACCCTCAATGTTTCTGTTAAGAAATCTACTAATAATATTGTTGAGGAGCCTTTACATTTGATGAGTCACTTCTCTATTGCTGCTTTTAAGATTCTTCTGTTTTGGGCATTCAAACATTTGATTATAATGTGTCTTAATGTGAGTCTCTTAGAGTTCATCTTACTTGGGGTTTGCTGACCTTCTTGGATATTTATATTCAACTCTTTCATCAAATTTGGAAAGTTTTCAGTCATTACTTTTTCAAATATTATCTTTGTCCCTCTCTTTCTATTCTCCTTCTGGGACTCTCACAAGGTGTATATCTATTTGATGCTGTCCCATAGGTCCCTTAGACTCTGGTTACTTTTATTTAATCTTTTTTCTTTCTGCTCCTCAGACTTGATAATTTCCATTGTCCTGTCTTCAAGTTTACTATTCTTTCTTCTGCCTGCCTGATCAAATCTTTTTTGAATCCCTCCAGTGTATTTTTCATTTCAGTTATTGTATTTTTCAGCCCCAGAATTTCTCATTGGTTTCTTTTAAGGTTTTCTCTCTCTTAACTGGTATTTCCATTGTGTTCATACTTTTCTCCCGTTGGCTTTCTCCACATTTTCCTTTAGTTCTTTTAGCATCTTTAAGACAACTGTTTATAAATCTTTGTTTAGCAGATCTGCCATCAGGTCTTTTTTCAGAGAAAATTTCTATCAGTTTATTTTACCCCTTTGAATGGGCTATTTTTCCATTTTCTTTGTATGCCTTATAATTAGGTGTTGCTCTTGTTGAAAACTGAACATTTGAATCTAACAATGCATTAACTCTGGAAATCAGATTTTTCTCCCTTCCCCAGGGTTTGCTGTTTTTCTTGTTGTTAACATAGTTTATTGTTTTTCTTTTTTTGATTCTGTGACTGTCTCTGTGTCAAGGAGGTCTTTTATGAGCTTGTGCTTTAACTTGGGGATGGGCTGTCACTTTCTAATTTTCCCCATATATTCAGTTGCTTTTAAATGTCCTACTCATTAATGTCTGGCTTCCAAAAGGGGAAAAAGCAAAATGAAGAGGTGAAGGGTGCTGGTCCTTTAAATCTCCTTGTAATTCCTTCAGCCAGAGGAGCATAGGCTAATAACAAAGGAGGGGAGGTGCAACAGTAATGGCCACCTGCTTCTTTGCACCTAAGAGATCAAAAGCAGCAATCAGTAATCAGAGGACAGATCCTTGATATTTGGAGGGTCCTTTTTGCCCACCCTGCTTCCTGCAAGCTGTGTGCAGGCTGCTCCAGGAACACATGCACAACTGCCCCCAAGTGGCTGGAGTGGGAGGATGGGTGACTGCTACTGGGCTAAAAAATGTAATTGACCAAAATTAATCACAATTCACCATCTAAGTCTTCCCCTGGAAGTTGCAAGCCTTCCACAGACTGCAGAATTCCAAAATAGTTATATCAGACAGATTCTGCCAGTGCAACTGTTGTCTAGGTGGGGAGACAGATCCTTGGTGCTTCCTATCCTTCCATCTTTCCCTGTCTCTATTCTTTAGCCAAAGAATCCAATCTGTCCATTAACAACATTTTGTTTGGCCCATATGCTATTAAATAATTTTAAATTTAAATAATTCTAGAGAGGAAATTTATCCCTTCCTCATTTCTAATCTTATACATCTTTTATACTTCATCTCTCTAAAACAGCAACCAATGAAACCACTTGAATATAAGACTCTGAGAGAAAACTGACATTGGTTATTAAAATCAAACCCCTTGTTCCTGAGTGATATTGCAGACCCACTAACACATTCTTACTGCCCAGTTCTTCCTTTCCAATATTCCTTGTTAGTTATCAATAGCATCTGGAATCAAAATACTTTATGGCATACATGTTAAAAGCTGCTAGCCTGTTGAGTAGCCACAGGTGATGCTCAACTTGACTAAGCTTGATGTAATACCCAAAAATCATCTGTCATGTAGTTAAAAATTACCTTTTGAGTGTGTTTTCTGAGATAATTTCTACACATTTTCAATAGCTTCCTTTTAGATTTAAGTCTTTGGTTTTGGTATTGCACTTTAAATTATGTGATGATATCCATATCCATTATTTTGTCACTAGAAATTTGATCTTGAATGAGTTATCTTATATTACTGTCCACAATATGACTGTAAAATGAATAAAACAAGTTTTATGATTACCATTTTACAGATAAGAATATTTCTTTAAACCTAAATACGTTGAACAATTTTGTCATCATAGCCCCAGCTTTTTTTCTGTTTTTGAATCCTTACAGCTTTGTGACAGGCAAACAGTATGCATTTGAGAAAGATTTGTTGAATTAAATTAAATTTTGGTACAAAAAGTAATTTATCTGATAGAGTGATAGATCTTTGAATCCAACTTTATTTTTATCATTGATGAATTATAAATTCTCTACAACAAGGAAACAGGCCAAAACAAATTTGATAAAGATTGCTGCTTGAACAATAAAAAAATGTATATTTGTTGAAACTATATATGTGACTTACAAGGTAATATAAAACTTCCTCATATATAACACAATCATTATGAGATAGGTGCTACTCCTATCCACATTGTATAGATGAGAAAATTAAAAGACTGAGAAGTTGAATAACTCGTTCCAGGTCATGCAACCTGTAGATGGCAAAGCAAGGGCTCTAATCCAGGGTAGTCAGTCTCCTTGTATTACATCTCCAATGTCCCCCAGTGCTCTTGCATTGCGTTTATCTCGATGTTGATGTGATAAGATTGTTCCTGAATGCAGTTCCAATGACTATAAAGAACTCAATAGAGGATTTTATCATCATTTTTCTATTTTCGCACTTGTGCAATTTGCAATTTTCCTGGGTAATGCTTTTCTGAAATTGAGAAGCATCCTGGCTAACTGTGGCAGTTTCTGCATTAGAGAGATAAAGGATAATTTAGATAAGTAGCTAACAATTTGTATTTATCTTAAGGAAAATTATAGCAATGATCTTAATGCAGTTTCTGTCACCTCACTGCTCAGAGACCCCTTGCTCACATATAGTCTTTGCCGAAAAAAAAAAGAAAAAAAGAAAAGAGAAGAAAATGAGTCACAGCAAAAGCAAACACAAAACCATGAAAATCTCTCCCTTTTATTGCCATTTCTTCATTCCCCATTTAAATGATTTGATCTCTTCTTGCTATAGCTGAGTGACTCACAAAAGCTGATAGGGATTTACTTGACCAACAAAAATGTTTCCAATGTTATTCACAAGTGACAAAAATGTTCTCCAAATGAAATGATCAAAGAGGGAATAATGTTTTTATGTTACCAAAGGATGAAGCTATTTTCTTCAGCTAAACTACACATTCATTTTATGTCAATTGAGAAAAAAACAAAAATCTCCTGATCTTTATCAAATTACTCTGTAATTCGTTTTAGACATTTTTTGATTGACACAATATGAAACACGGGATAAGTTTTGAAATATAGTAAGAACTTCAGATCAGAATCTGAAGACATTTAATACTGAAGAAGAGATTGGGAAATAACAATATCAGGCAAATTAGACTCGTACAAACAAATGAGAAATTAGATTTCTCAGCCGGACAATAAAGAAAGGCACAAGGTTTTGAGATCCCATTGGCAACACCTGAAGTTTACTGACAGAGAATGTTATATAAAGACATGGTTATTCAGATATCCATGAAAAAAAATAATAAGAAATGTCACCGATCTTTTCATCTTCATTTAAATACACTAAAAATGTGACAGTATATATGTATAACTGAATCACCTTTCTGTACATGTAAAACTACCACAATATTGTATAAATTAACTATATTTCAATTTAAAAAGTTACAGTAATAATGGAACATAAACTGTTTCAGGTGATCATCTACATTAAAAAGCTCTTATGTTAGAGATAAGATAATTAGAGCTGAAGTAACTTTTCCAAAGTTATATCATGAACTGGCCACATCATTAATGGTGATCCAATTTAACTTTTTATTTTTGTAAAAAGATAGCTTGAGAGAGGCACTCTAATGGAATAGAAACTTAAGTCTGGACCTCCAAGTGAAATCTTTCAATCATTCTGATTGCCTGCTGTCACAAGCTGATCACCTATTGTCACAGTCTTCAACACACACTTAGAGGAGATTTGAATTCTGCAAATTACTCTTAGGGAAGAGACTGTGCTTTAGGGAAGTGTACTGGACACTGTAAAATGTGAAGCAAGCTACACTTAAATAGAATCTAGTCTGTTAAGTCTCAAAGTGTGGTCCCTGGAAAAGGAGCATCGGCATCACCTGAGAGCTAGTTAGAAATGTAGACTGTTGAGTTCTAATCTAGACCTTGTGAACAAATAGTCCAGGGATGGGACCCTGCATGAAGTGTTGTATAAAACCCTCCAGTTGGTTCTGGCATACAACAAGGTTTGAAAACCACTGATCAAGGGGGAAAAACCACTCTATGGAAGATAAAAGGCATGGATTGCAATCTTAATTGTACCATTCAGTAGCAGTGCTACCTTCAGTAATTTACTTAACTGTCCTAAGAGTCATTTATCTCATTTCTAAAATACATCACCTATTTTGAGGGTTCATGTGAGGTCAGAATGAAATAAAGGATAGAGAAATACTCAGAAAAACTGTCAAGCTCTAAACCAGTGGTTCTCAGCTCTGGGTGATTTTACCCTCCAGAGAACATTTTGTAATATCTGCTTATGTTTGATAGTCACAGCTGGTGGAGGAGGTTGCTACTGACCCCTGGTGGGTAGGACGCAGGGATGCTACTAAGCACCTACAATGAACATGACAGCTCCCACAGCAAAATTCCATCGGTCCAAATGTCAATTGTCATAAGGTTCAGAAACCCTGCACTAACCCAGGTTATATATTAAAATGATACTTTTATTATTAAATTTGTCATCACTTCTGCCTCTTTCTCCTTATTTTTCTCCAATTTGTAAATAACCACACAGATACTAACCATACTAATATGTATTTCTAAAAAATATATAATGCCCATAAAAGGTACAGGTAAAACGTTTTCTTCTGTTTTTAATCGTTGGAAGTGGTTGGTAGATGATTAAAAATAGTTTCTTTCATAACATGTTTAAAACATACATTTTCCTCCTGTGGAAAGGAGATTAAAGCAATATGAAGAACTTGCTTCAGTTCAGCTCACTGAGCAAAGTTGTCCCTTCACTCTGCTTATAATAAATCACTGGCCCAAGCAGGCCCAGTGAAAACTAAAATAGGAGGCAGCCTCATTGTCACTTTTTCCTATAGCTTCATATCATTAGCTGTTTCGCCACAAATTTAAGTATTATTCAATTCACTATGTATTAGAGACATACAAGGTGGATTAAAGTGGTAAAGGAGAGAAATATCTTATCAGGGTCCTTGTAGGTTAGATGAAAAGAGTAACTTATTTTTCCATCCCCATCCTTTTCAACCCACACTTGGATGACAAACCCCATATGGTGACTGCAGTAGAAATGGATCATCTAATGATATCTCACCACCATCCTGCTAACAATTCTTATTTAAGACTGAAAAAGCAATAAAAGTATATTGTACATGACAAGGGAGAGTGACAAATGATTTTCAGAAGATACAGAAAATGAATTGCTTTTCTAAATGTATTTCTATATTTGTTATAGGAATTTCACTTGCAGTTATAGTGCATCATTTCATACCAATGGATAAGAGTTCATTCTCAAAATCTCCCTGTTGTATTAGATTTCATACTTCCCAAGAAGGTAGCTTAGAGAATAGTAAGTAATATTCAAGTGTAAAATGATTAAGCCATTGGAAAAGTGTGGAAAGTTTGCCTATTTTCAGAGATATTAAATGTTAAAAGATCCAGAAAAGTATAACTAGGTATAATCTCCATTTTTCATTTACCTTTTATAATAAAAGAGGTTATTTCTTTCAACATGTGACTTCCTACACTCAAGGTATTCTAGGAAATGTAAACATATTGTAATGTTGGAAGAATGGGATGAGGTAATTGTTTAAAAGCTTCATTGTTAGTATTTACAGAGAAGACACACGTGTTTAAAAATAGATGTGTATTGGGCTTCCCTGGTGGCGCAGTGGTTGAGAGTCC
>NW_020172476.1:1093846-1180060 GCF_003031525.2 Neophocaena asiaeorientalis asiaeorientalis
AAAAAAAAAAAAAAAAAAAAAAAAAGATGTGTACCAAGAGCTTTAAAAGGAAAGGGACTGAGGCTATGACCTAATCTCTTCGCCCATAGAGCCTCTCTACGGACTGTGCACAAAACCAGAGAGACAATGACTTGGGCTTCGCATAGGCGTTTAACCTGTGAAAGTGAGGAGTATTCACCTATTATGTGAGGGACTGTCCCCCGCACACAAAGAATTATCCTGCAGTGGTTATCCTAGACTAGCAAGGTGGGCCTGATCTCATCACACAGTGGAGAACTGTTCTTGGGTGTGGTCATAGGAAGATGTGGCTGTAGGAAAATAGTCAGAAAATGTAATGTTTCTAGTTTTAAAGGTGAAAGGCGGACCACCCACGAACAAAGGCATGTGAGCAGCCTTTAGAAACTGTGAAAGGGAAGGAAAGCGATTCTTCCCTAGAGCATCTACAGAAGAATGCAGTCCTGCAGACACTCTTATTTTAGCCTAGTTGTCACAGTCTATATTAGCCTAGTTGTCACACCTACATTGCAGAATGATAATAAATGTGTGTTGTTTTAAGCCTCCGAGTTTGCAGAAATTTGTTACAGCAGTAACAGGAATTTAATATACTGCCCAGAACACCCTATTGCCCTAAGGCATTTTACAGGCAAAAAAGCTAAGAACCAGATAAGTTAAATATATTTGATATCAAATCAAAGCGGTTGGCCCCAGCTTTCTATTCAAGTGTTTTTTCATTGTCTGGTTACTCAAACACCCTGATTTGAGTGTTTTTTTTTTAATGTGACGTTCATATAAATTTCTTTAAGACTTTTTGAATCATCTGTAGACCCTAATATTCCATTCCACACGCACAGAAGGTAAAATCTTCCACTGCATAAACATCACAGTTTACAAAGCCATGTTACCTACTTTTTTATTTGATTTGTACCACAGTCTTATGAAACAGGCAGACCAATAAAAATCTTAAAATCACTTTCCAAAGAACATCGAGTTCCAAGAACAAAATTCCTCCTTCCATGATACATTTTAAAAGTATCAGTTAGACTTCTTGAAGATTGACACGTTAGACACCATTTATTCCAACTCAGAGATTTATTTTAGTGATAAGGCATTGAATCCTCATAATAGCTGCCACATTTAGAATGTTTACTGTGAGGCAAGTGTGAAGAGCTGTGAAAAGTCTGAGATTTTTCCCTGCTTGAAAGCTAGCTAACAAGTTATCTTGCCAGTTATGTGGATGCTGGCAGAAGACTTAAGGTCAGAAACAAAGGACTTTATTACTCATAAAAATAGCACTGTCAGAGCATCAACCCTTTACTGTGCCTGATCCCCAAGTCCCAATTCCCACACGATGACACAAAGAAGGTCAGGTGACACTAGCACAGTCAGTGGCTTGTACTGCAGCAAAGGATTTCTGAATTTAGGGAACCTGAATCTTTTATAATGGGCAGTAAGCATGCCTTCTACTTGCTCCAGAGAAGGACACTGTCTCTGTCTTCCAAGGTGGTTATTATACAGACATCCTTAAAAAGATGGCTGGGAACAAATGGCAGTCATTGCATTGCCTGCCAATGTGAAGAGGTATGAAGAATTGTGTTCTAACGGTAGGCAATAGGGATTTGTCCGTGTAGCAGAGGGGTACCATGTGGGTCTAAACTTGATTGAAATTCAGATTATTTGGTTCTGTCTGACAAACTGGCAGGGAAGGACTACCTTATCCAGTTCACCTAAGGAAGTGAGGAAACTGCTAAAAAAATCCACCTCTACTGAAAAAAAAAAGGTTTACGATTCCTAGCACAGGAAGGTGTCACTCAGAACTGCCACTGACCTTCCTCCCAGAGACTCCTGAGCTTGCAACAAAACCTCCGGATTTAAACATTAGTCTTCAAGGTGGTTTCGCTTTCACCTCCCTCTAACAAAGCGGTCCATTAAAATGAAGGGGGCCTTCTTTCTGAAACCTCGTCATAGTCATGACTTAGCTTTGAGACTGAAAACTTTGATATCTGGATACCAATAGCAGTATCCAGAAGAAGAAGTAGGCAGGCTCAAAAATGTAGAAGAAAGGAGGGGCAATACTTATCCAAAATGAATCTCTTGAAAAATGCACATGTTCCTACCAGTCTTATCAGTAACATCCATCTCATGGATGAGACCCAAGAATCAGGGTCTCAAACATAAAAAGAACTACACATGAGCAGTGAAAAGGAAAGTTAATTGAGGCACCAAGTTCCAGCAGACACAGCAGAAACCAGCTGAAGTGACACTTACCGAAAAGTGAGGCTGAACAAGATGAAAAAAGAAAGAAATTATTGGAGACCAAAGACAATAAAAGTGATTGAATTCTATAAAAATTAAAATAGCAATAGAGAACCCCAATGAAACTTTAGTGATTAATAGTGATTGGATCCAATAATGATTAGGCAGAGCATCTGCCACGGGCAGCTCCTGAGCATTCACATGACCCTCTGTGTATTAACTACAGATATCAGTGATCCAAACAGCCTGGTCTGTAGTATATAACCCCACCACACGCAGGAGACACTGCCCAGCCTAGGGAGCCATAAAGATAAACACTGAGACAGGCTTCCTCTTTAAATCAAAATGCAAATTTAATTTAAACCTTAAAGTGACACTCAGGTTAATTGTACCTATGCAAACTTTTGGTTTATAAGTAGGCACATGTGGGTATTTAATTGGGTAAGCCACTTAACCTATGTACAAACTATTAGGCAAACACACAAATATATATTTCAAGTTGCTTATCCATGGGTTCTAAAAAGTAGTCAGACTTCTGAATGCAAAAAAAGGGCATATATAGAATATTAAACATTCTGAAGAAACTGAGAGGATTTAGTATGAAATATAAGGCACTGATATGGTATAGTCAATGATATAATTGCTATTTTTAATATTTAAAAAACATCAGATTTCAATCTATTTAATAAAAACTGACCAATATTACTTCATTCAATGACTTATATATAAGAAGACCCTTAATATATTTTAGTCTATATCAGGTTAGTGAGACTGTAAGTTGCATTCTATTTTAGTAGCATATCAGAACACAGGACAAAAGCCATTTTAAAAATATGTCTTTTAGGGGTAAAAAATATAGGCATTACAAAACATGTACTTGGTTATGTGGGAATGATGGGAAGAGAACACATAGGGTTGTAAAGCTGTTGAAGAAGAAATGCTCAAATAAACAAAATAAAGAACAGCAAAAATCATGATTGAACCAAATGTTATTTTGTTCTGAACTAACTCCAAAAGGCATAAAAGTACAAATCAAAGAGAGAAGAGTCAGGAAGTAGAGTTTAGTGACTTTGGGGAAATTACTGACTTTACCAGGATACCATTTTATATCCATAGCACAAGGCTAAGTGAGCTCTACGTTCTTTTCCAGATCCAGTCCATTACAATCCATGATTCTCAAACTTGAGCATGAATCAGAAGCTCCTAGAAGGCTTGTTAAAACCTAGAGTTTCTGATTCAGTAGGTCTGAGATATTTATTTCTAACAACTTCACCAGCTGGCCCTGGACTATACTTGAGAACTATTTTAATGTTCATTCATGAATATACCAAGAAGTTAAAGCATCTAAACAAAATCATGCTGCTTATTTAGTAGATTCACAGACTATATTTAGCTCTTTAAAGAGTTCACAGAAAATATGTTTTCTGCCTTTCATCTTGGGAATATAATGATATTAAAGCCATGGGGTCAGATAAATTCCCCTAAGGAGAGTCTGTAATTAGAGAAGAGAGCAGCCCCTGTGTTAGTTTGCTAGGGTTGCCATGACAAAGTAACACAAAATGGGTGGCATAGACAACAGAAATGTGTTTTCTTCCAATTTTGGAATATAGAAGTCTGACATCAAGATGTGGACGGGATTGGTTTCTTCTGAGGCCTCTCTTCTTGGCTTGCAATCTTTTTCCTATGCCTTCACACGGTCTTCCTTCTGTGTGTGTGTGTCCTAATTTCCTTTTTTTAAAAGGACACCCAGTTAACTTAACTACCACTTTAAAGTTTTTATCTCCAAATATCATCACATTCTGAGGTCCTGGGGGTTAGGGCTCCATCATATAAATTTTGGTGAGACACAATTCAGCCATGACAACCCCAAACCGACACTCTGAGGTCAGGTAAGCCAATATTTTGAAGTCAGGTAGAAGAAAGCCAGAGAAGAAGCCTTCAATATTGGTAGAAGAGGGATAATCCAGAGAGTGTGGTAGCAAAGAAGCCACTCACTATTGCAAGAATTATCCAAATTTAGACAGCAAAATATCAGAGTAACATGGCTTTGATCATTCCTCCTGTGACTGAGGAAATATTCAAGTTGATGGAGCAGAAAGTCCAGAGCTCCTAACAACTCTGAATGTAGTATTGTCCTTATGGTTACAACTTTTTCTGGTTATAAACTCTGAGTTCAAATTGAGTCCTCCAGATTTGGCTTGGAGTACGTGAGTTCTAAAGTCCAATCTTAAACAAGAATTTTTCCAAAAATATTGTAAGAGACTGTGACAAAGCAGCGTTGGTGCCAGATAACAGAATGCTGCTAAAGGTAAGGAAGAAAGCCTCTTCCACATCTGCCTGGAAGGCAGTGGGCCTTCAGCAAAAGACTCCGTATGACACAGTGTCCCTCTGGGACCTTGAGGACTCTGGAAGCTTTGTGGCTGCCGACTCTGTACCATATCAGCCACGGTTAAGTGGCTACTGTGATAATGAGCGGAAGCTGCAGAGATGCCTGGGAAGAATTTGTGCCTAATGAGATTCACCTGTGGAAGCAATGCATTGTACCTGCTCATAATCAAGGTAACAGCAGTGAACTTCACGGAAGGGGCTAGAAGCAGGGAAGTAGAAAAGGAAGAAAGTGAGGGTGGCTGCCTGAATTTGGTCTTGAGCAGACATGAGATACATATATTGACTTCCTGAAATAACTGGGAAGAAGTTGTCACAAAAGCCATTGATGGCAAGAGACAGGAAAACATGGACTATATTTAAAAAAAACCAAAAAAAATGAAGGTATGAATGATAGGAAAAGGAAAAAAAATAACATACAAGGATATCTTTTCAGTTGTACAAGAAATATAGCTTTTTGGCACCTATTTTTTGGAAAATGAAGGGCCACAAATTCTCTGATCACCAGGTTTTCCCTGAGTTGAGAAATTGTATATTTATGTATCACTCAATAATGTATTGATCCCCACTACTAATTCTTTTCCATGAGCATGGATAGAGAGCTTGCTATTTGCAATTTATTCTAATAGGGATTGGAAAACAAAAATAAATAAGACATTGGCTCTTATTTTTAACAAGCTCCTGATATAGTCAGTGGTGCATGGTCCTTTAACAGGCCTTATCAAATATGTCTAATGGGTAGACTACGATTTTTTTAAAAGGTAGAAGACACTTAAAATGTTTTAACATAAAGATAAAGGAAAATGAGTATTAATGGCTATTTCCAAAGTGTTAACATATACAATTTTTTTCATTTTATATCAGAAAAAAAAGTATCCATTTCTAACTGGAAATAAGCATGTACACATATATGTCTCCTCCTCTAGATTCTTCTCTTGAATTATATTAATATAAAACACATTTGCAGGTCTGAAATAGAATGTGCATTTTGTTAGAATAATCTATTTCTATAGTACTCACCCAGTTACTACTTTTTAAAAGGACGTATTGTTTTGAAGAGAGACCTTAGGTTATATAGGTTAAATAAAATGTACTCTGAAAATGTTACTGTAAACATGGAAAATCCACATCTACTAGACCATAATTGGCTTATCGATATACGGTGATTTCAAATTAACAAATCCGTGACTGGAAATCTGTAGCACATAGCAGGAATTTTGTTTGTCCAATACTTCCTTCCCATTCAGCTGGGGCAGGCCCTCCAATGTTATTCCTTCTCCTGAATGGTAGAAGTGACAGTCAAAACAACATCCCTCTGTTTTCATTGATTTACAAGGGTTAGACACATGACCCATTCTACATCGATCAGAGTTCTTCCCTAGGAATTTTTATAATGAAAACTGACAGAAAAGTGTTCTGTTTCTGTTCATGAGGCTCTATTGGATAAAAACCAGAAATAGCATGTGGCCATGCTCTTGGATTTGTAGGAACAGTTAAGAGAAGGAAGTCAAAACAGAAAGAAGTAAAGACAAAAGACAAAAAAAAAAAAATTAGAATGAGAGAGGATCCAATTCAAAAACAAGGGGCCTGATGAGTTTCACATTCTTGCATACAGTCCTTAATGAAACCAGATTCACCCTATTTCTTTTTGAAGTTTGCTTCATGTACCCTTTCCACTCATAAATAATTGAACTAGTTTTCTGTCACTTGGCTCCAAATGAGTCCTAACATGTTATTAAATGTATATTCCAAAGCTATTGTAAATTTACAAATTCTGCACATTCAACAGTCTTTGTTTATAAAAACACTGCTTCAATTGACTTCCTTAAGCTTGTGGTAGAATGTAGCTGCTCAAACATTCCATTTGTCCAGTCTCTTAAATATCAGTTACACAGAAAGCCCAAGACAAGGATTGTTCTTGGAATATGAGACAAAAAACAAATGACACCAAGAATGCTTTATTTGTTTGAGGCTATGGTTTTAAATAGATCTGTGAAAAAATAGAATTTTGTTTGTTTGTTTAAGAAAGTTAAATGTATTATTTTTGACATTAAGTATCAACATTTATGTTTTAAACTCTGACTTCGAATTTTATCTTTACCACCATAGGAGCAATTTCAAAATTCTACAGATTTCTACTGACCAAGTAATTATAGCCACTTCCTTTTATGTAACAATGTCTATTTCAAAGTGCTTTAAAATATAATTTAGCTTCATCAAAAGGCTAGGGAGCATTTACCATTCTTGTGATTTTTACCATAGTGAGAACAGACTTGTATAAGGATGCACAGCTGGTAAATGGCCACTCAAAAAGGAAAATTTGGGTCTATATTTTCAAGCTGAGTGTTCACTACAATGATCCTGAAGCATGGAGTACAAAGGGACACTTGTAGTTATTTACAAAGATGCTAATCAGCTAGGGTAACTGAAATAACTGCATTGACAGTTATAAAAGCGTTAAATAATAATGTCTATATATTAAGGTTCAGATCACCTGTCATCTAAACCACCTATACTGTGCATGTAACATTTCAAACCAGAACTAAAGATCAGCTACAGAAGTCATTTCAACTTTTCAGTGCTTGTTTGTTGAACACAATAACATTTTGAAATAAAAGAAAGTCTGATTCATTCACATACTTATTATCAGTGACACATGTCTATACCTAAACATTCCAAAGAATTTTGATGTACTGGAAAAGTTAGAATCCCAGCTGAGCTATGTTAAGGATTATATAACCAAAGTATAATTATAACATCTATTGTAAAAGAAAAAATTGCACCAGACATGTTAACAATGGCAAAGAAGACTTTATTCAAGACTATTGCAATAGAGGTCAAGATTATTGCAAAAGGGGAGAGAGACTGAACTCAACTCAGCAGAAAAAAATGACTGGAGAATTTTTAAATGCTGGATTGAGTTAAATGAAAAAGTACTGGAGAAATTTGGGAAGAGCTTGGTCAATGTAATTATGCCATCTGTATTTGCCAAATGTCCCTTATCAAAGTTAGGCTCCTCCTATCCTCTCTTAGAGACTAGAAGACAGGGATCTATCTTTACCTATGATTATGTTTTAAAGAGATACCTGCCAGGCCCTTTAGAAAGACACTCCTGAATTGTAGAGGATGTATCATATATTTGTTAGTAGAATTAAATGAAAAATATGAAATTTCTTCACAAATAGAGGTATTAATATAAATCTAATAAGGTTAATATCCTATAACAATCAAAAGTATTATAATATAGAAGTAGAATGTGAAACAACAAAATTATATCTACTTTCCCATTTTTGAATCCTCTTGGCTATCTTTAGATTCTTGAATTTTCATTATCTTTCCAGTGTAAATATACAATAGAAGAAAAAAAGGTATACTTATAAATTAGATGGAACTGGGTTTTAATTTTATTTTTTTCATTTATTAGTAACTTTACACAAATGAATCTTTTCCGAGCTTCATTTTTCATGTGGGTTATGTGGGGCAGCAAAAAATTTATTTTACATTTTTGGAACAAAGCATACAGCAGATATGAAATAACAAGCATACAGTAGGCACACAATGTGCTTTCTTATATTCCTGTGGTTTTATAAATGCTGTTCTTCTTCCTAAAATTCCCTTTCCTACCCTATTTGCCTAGTCTTCCTGATCTTCAAAAGTTCACTATCACCTCCTCATCAAAGCCATCCCCGTCTTACCTCCCACTATCTGATTTATTTAGTGCCCCTGTACATACCTCAATCTTGACATTGCACTGTAAATAGATTAATAACTCTGGTAAATAATAAACACATTTTTTTTAAAGTACTGCTTAAGTGTTTCCAGTCCAAAATGATTTTATAAGCAATAGTTTCTTTCAAATATTTAAGAACAAATAATTCATATGACAAGTAAAAATGATGGAAGGTTTTCCAATTCATATTATAATCCTGGCGTAATCCTGAAAATTAAATAAGAAAAATAAGAGCAGAAAATAAAAGAAAGAAAAATATTACATGTCCATATTCCTTATAAATAGATATAAAATTTTTTAATGAAATAACTCATAACTGAAATAAAGAATTAATGTATGAGGCTTAAAAAGGGTCTATTTCATAAGTGTTAGATTGAGAACAATATACAATATTACTCAGCCATAAAAAGAAACTAAATTGAGTTATTTGTAGTGAGGTGGGTGGACCTAGAGACTGTCATACAGAGTGAAGTAAGTCAGAAAGAGAAAAACAAATACAATTATGCTAACACATATATATGGAATCTAAAAAAAAAAAGTTATAAAGAACCTAGGGGCAGGACAGGAATAAAGACACAGAAGTAGAGAATGGACTTGAGGACACGAGGTGGAGGAAGGGTAAGCTGGCACGAAGTGAGAGAGTGGCATGGACATATATACACTACCAAGTGTAAAATAGACAGCTAGTGGGAAGCAGCCGCAGAGCACAGGGAGATCAGCTCGGTGCTTTGTGACCACCTAGAGGGGTGGGATAGGGAGGGTGGGAGGGAGACACAAGAGAGAGGGGATATGGGGATATATGTATACATATAGCTGATTCACTTTGTTATAAAGCAGAAACTAACACACCATTGTAAAGCCAATTATACTCCAATAAAGATGTTAACAAAAAAAAACAGTATAAAAGAACAATTTGGCCATGTTTCAGAGGACTTAAAATTGTGTGTAACATTTGCCCCAGAAATTCCATTTCTAGGTACTGATCCTAAGGAAATGATTCCATTTTTGTATAATAGCAAGACTTTAATAATATAAAAATGTCTAATAGTTCAAGGATGCTTAAATAAATCGAATATATCTATATGTGTGAATACCATTAAAACTGGTAACATAGAAGCACACTATTTAATAAATGGAAAGTAGGTTTAAAAAGCAAATAATAAAAAAGTTTGGATAGTATATTTCCACTTGGGGAAACATATATACAAAACTGCATAGAAAAATTATGAAAAGATATACACAAGCATATTAACAGTAATTACATTTGTGCCATAAGATAATCGGTGATGTTTATTTTCTTTATTCTGTTTACTTTCTAAATCAACAATATGGACTGGCCATTGAACTGGGATTCTCTCCACTCGACTGGGAGCATTTTAAAGAAAGGGTTTGAATCTTATTCAAAAACCTCTTCAAGGCGTGGGTCTGAGAGGTACTCAGTAAATATGTGTCCTCTAAATGGCCACACTATTGAGAACTTCCTAGTTACCCTTTTGAAATAAGAAAAATTAATCCTGCCTGATCCCTAGATCCTCTATGATCAAATCTCTGGCCATTTTGTGGGAAAAGAGTTCATCTCTTCAAGTGTAAAAGTGGAGAGTTTTAGACTACATTGAAGTAAAAATTTACAGGGTACTTCTCTTCAGCATGCTAGGGAGAAATAAAACAGAAATGTGTGACAACATTTGTTACTCTGCAGGGTTCTGAAAACAGTGTTGGACCTAAACACTATGAAACTCAAATTACATTAGAACACAAATTGATTTGATGCAGTGGAAAGATTTTGGGGTTTACTATGTTTGGAAAGGAGCTGGAATGGGACCATTTTTCCCTCCAATTTTCAAAGAACACTAAATAAGTGTTTTGGAATGAACCATATTCACCTTACTACTCATTTAGCTTATTTTGTTTGAAAACATTTACATAGTGAAAAGCTGTTAATGGCATCCTGATAACCCTGGAGCTATGAGTAAAGAGATTGCTGCTTTGTGCTAAATGTACAATTTACCCTTTTACTTCTTTTAAACGTCTCTATTGCTAATGACTTTCTTTCTCCTGAAATTCATATATCCTAAGTAATCTACAAAAGTAGGTAGTCATGGAGGGACAATCTCTATTAAAATGAGCTGTCTTCCTCAATCAGCAAAGGAAGAGAAATTTATTCAGGGGAAAACTTAGTTCTATTAAAGGAAATTGAACTGGAAATTTTTATTGCCTGATGGAGCTTTGTCTTAAAGGTGATCTAAAGGATCGTTCATCAAACTCTCTGCTTTTTTCTTTTATTGATGGTCATCGAATTGGCAGTTTTTTTAATGGACTCTGTGAAAGAAAGTAAAGAGAGGCTAAATGTAAATGGTACCTAAAACTAACATGTAAATTTAATGTAGATTTAGAATATGGTTCTAATATGTAGCAAAACTTGGCCAAATTAAGTTAAATTTGTTCTCTTTATTTCTACTGCATTTTACTGTAGTGTACATACTGAATATTTATGCAATTTATGAAAGGGTTTTTTTATACATGCATGTCCTAGGAACTGATGGATAGAGTGTGTCTGCTACAGAAAAATTTTTGCTTTCCTTACATCCATTGTGACGTACCTTACTGGCCTGGGTCTACTGGCTAATGTCTACAGCTGAAATCCATAGCCCCACTCTCATCTCTGGTTGCTCAGTCTATCACAGGGCTCTAGTCAGAAAGCAGGGTGTACTTTTCTTCTGTTCTTATTTCCCAAATATATTTGAGTTTGATTTAACCATTCTTTCCCATCTCTGTGTTTAAAATTAAGTGAGGAGAAGGTTTCAGCCCCCTTTTTAAGTATTTATACCAATGACCAAATCCAAGTTTCTACATGTGAAATATTCATCCTGTTTTGTCCTGAACAACAGTGAGAATAAAAGTTTTCTCATAGTATGATCTGTAAAACACTAGTGTGGTCCCTGATGGGTCAGAAAGTAATAAAGTAGTCTGCAAGTTGTTGTGTGTGTGTGAAAATATATAATGTATATATCATATATAAATGGTATATATTATATATATCCTGTATAATATATAGTATACTGTACTATAATATAATAAATATATGGATTTTATGTATATACTATATATGCATGTATATAATTTTCCAACATATTTCACAAATTTGAAATAAAACATTTTAAAATGATTTTTCCCCAGCTGTTCCATTACAATTTTCATGATTTTCAAATTTTAAATGTTATTCTTATATGACAAGGACTTTACTAGTTAGACCATCTCACCTGAGATGTATAACAGAGTGCAGATGAACTGTGCTAAAATATTTTCACCTCATGTGGGTGTTTTCTTCATATTTTGGTTTACTTTACACATTTCTCAGCACTAACATGAATTTTACCTGTTTTTGTTGTGAGCATTGTAACTTGAATGATCTGTCTTTAGCTTCATCAATAATATGAACCTCTCATTTTAAATTTTTAAATGAAAAAAATGTATGTTCAGTTTTGCTTAAAAACTTGATTGATGTGCACTGTTTTGTTTAAAAATTATATCTAAATTTGAAAACTTTACCCACGATTTCACAAAATTTTATAATTAGAAAATGACTTTGGGGTCAAGATCATAAGACTCAAGGTCCTATAAAATTCAACTTTTCATTCAACACATATTCACTGAGCACCTGTCATATGGCAAAACTAATGTTTCAGATGAGTATAAAATACATATATTATGTAGTTACTTGAAAAGCAGTCAGTGCTGTGGTTAAAAAAAGTGGGGGACAAGCAAGTTAATAGTAACTGAAAGCGAAGGATTATGAATATGTGCCATTTTAAACAGAACTGTTAGAGCAGACCTCATTGAAAAGGTGACATTTGAGGGAGAAAAATATTTGAAAGATTTAGACATGTAGTTATCTGAGGAAGAATGTTCTATGCTGAGAAAATAGACAAGACAAAGGCACTAAAGTGAGGGCATCTCTGACATATTTGGGAACAAGCAAAAACAATACAGCTGAAACATATCAAGTAAAGGGAGAGTAGTAGAAGGTAAGATCAGGAAGGTAACTGGTGGCTGACAGATCATGTAGAGACTTATGGGCCATTATAAGGACTGCATGAAATGGGGAGCTATCACAGAGTTTGTACAAAAAACGAAACATGATCAGCCTTATATTTTAAGAGTTGCTCTGGTTGCTATGTTGAGAATTATTTGGAAGTAAGAGGGAGATGTAAAATCAGGGAGGCCATTAGGAAACTACTGCAGTAATTCAGTGAGAAATGATGTAAACTGATGGTCAAAAGTAAAATGACTCTGAATTGTAGTAAACTGATGGTCAAATGTAATAAGACTCTGAATATATTCTGTCATTCCTGCTAGATTGGGATGTGGGGTCAGAAAAGGAGAAGTTGGAGATCACTCCAAGATTTTTGGGCCTAATCAAGTGGAAGGATAGAGTTGTCACCGGTTTAGTTCTGTGGGTAGAACAGATTTGGGGGACTTCCATATTCAGCAAAGAAAAATAGATGACCCCTTGTTAAATTTGAATTTCAGACAATATTTGGAATATACTTGTATTGATACTAAAAAATCCAATTTGTTGTTTTTTCTGAAATTCAAGTTTTACTAGGTGTCTTATATTTTATCTGGCAACCCTAAGTGAGGAGACAATTAGGAGTTTGGTTTTGAATACAATGAATTTAAGATCCCTATTATCTCTCCCAGGGGAGATATTAGTTGGCAACTTGATATATGAGTTTAGAAGCCTGAAGATATAAGCTTGGCATATTTAAAGGTATGAGATCGGATGAAATCAACATGGAAGTGAGTGTAGAGAGACAAGAGAAGAGAGGGAAGAAATGAGCCCCAGGACCCCAAACATTAAGAGGTAAGGATAAAAAAGGAGGAGTTAGTAAATGATCCTGGTAAGAAACAACCAGTAGTAAAAGGCATAACCAGGAGGAAAGCCAGGAAGGTACAGTAGTATCTTGGAAGCCAAGTGAAGAAAAAGCATCAAGAAGTCATCAACTATGTCAGAAGCTGCTGATTGGTCAGATAAGATGAGGACTGGGTGCTGCCCTTTGGATTTAACCTGGTAGAAGTTAGTGAAGACATTGACAAGACCCATTTTGGCTATGTAGAGGGATGAAGGTCTTAGTGGAGCAAATTTGAGAGAAAATGGAAGAACACAAGCTGGAAACAGAAAGTTGAGTAACTTTTTCTGAGATGTTTTGCTACAAAAAAGAAAAAAAGAAAGAAATGAGGCAATAGTTAGCAGATGAAGTGTGATCATGAAAGTATTATTTATTTATTCATTCACTCATTCATTCATTTATTCATTCATTTTAGCTAAGGGAAATCACAGCAGGTTTGTCTACTGATTGTAATGATCTAGAAGAGAAAGGGGCAAGTTTGTATGCTCTTGAGTAGGAGAGAGAACATGGGATATGGTGTGATATGGAAAGGGCTAACTTTATGTAGATGGATGGACCATTCATTTACCATAACAGATGGGTAAGGTGAGTACAAATGTGCAGATATTGATGATAGATGAGATCGTAGGAGACAGTGCAAGTTCTCTTAGGACTGCTTCATTTCTTTTTAAATATTAAGAAGTAAGGTTATCAGCTGAGAATAAGGATGAGGGAGATGGTGTTGGGAGTTTGAAGAGAAGGTATGAAACACATATAGGAGAATGGGAGAAGGACTGGTCTAAAGAGGTATGACTGCCTGAGAGAATTAATGTACCACTTGAGGTTTGAGCTCATGCCTGTAAAATATGGCCAAGCGCATGATTATGTGTTTTCCCTCAACAGAATCAAATGTAGAGGTGCAGGAATAAGAGATATAAATTTAACCATCGTTGTGGCTTTTTTAAGGGAAAATCACAAAAGCAAGAGAAGACCGAAGACGTTGAGGGAATATGCAAGGGAAAGAGTAAAATGCTTGACCACGGAATTATAAACGGGTAAGGAGAAGAGAAGGAACATCCCTGGGGTCTGGAGATAAAGTGATTGATTTATTAGATAAGTAATCAAAGAGCAGTTGACTGCTAGAGGTAGACTATTTGGTGAGTGAGTTAGAAAGTAACAGGTTGTGGTCAGAAAATGTAAACTATGAATTTGGGATTGAGATTATGATGACAATGAAGTTATTGATAATGACAAGGTCTATTAGTATGAAGATGGGATTAAGTGTCTGAGGTTATATTGACATTTGGAACTAGAGAGTATTAGGAACCTATTCACTGTTACTTAAAATACTGAAACATCCACAATGCCAGTTTTTGAGTGTGATGTATTATTTGACTTAGTAGCTGAAAGAGTGATGTGATGTGAACAGTCTTAAGGAGGAAACTGCCTATCATTTCTTAGACTATTTTTTATATAATTTTCCAGAATGATCCAGCAGCGCCATGTAGTTATTCCTGATAATTTGTTATTTTGAAATTGAATTTTCTAATTAGTAGAACTGAAAACCAAGAAAAATAAAGTCTAGATGTAAAATTAGTCCTGTGGTTCAAGCATTCCATCATTTAACTGAACCTAATAGGCTGCAAGATAATTGTAAACAATACAACTTCTCTAAGATAAATGAAATAAGTACTATTATATTATTCCTTTTATAATTATTAGTACTATTTTACATTATTGTTTTACTTTAAAATATTGTGGGGTTTTTTTGTTTTTTTTTTTTTCGGTATGTGGGCCTCTCACTGTTATGGCCTTTCCCGCTGCGGAGCACAGGCTCCAGACGCGCAGGCTCAGCGGCCATGGCTCACGGGCCCAGCCGCTCCGCTTCCCGGACTGGGGCACAAACCCGTGTCCCCTGCATCGGCAGGCGGACTCTCAACCACTGCGTCACCAGGGAAGCCCCTAAAATATTGTGTTTTATTATTTTGAATTCTGATGAATTTTTCTATAAAGTTTTACCAAAATTTAATGGTGTGCACGTTCAGTGAATGCCTATTTTACTGTCCATGGATGCAAATTTTTGTACTATACTATTTTATGTATGCCTCATAGACAATATTATTCATTTCCATGAGTTTAGATCCTATTTGTCTACAGATCCTGACCATTCATATGGTCAACCCAGGTATTTCTTTTGAGCTCCAGACCCACATATTTAAGTACCCACTTGACTTCATTTGGTTGTCTCATGGGCTTCTCCCAATATGTCCAAACTTGAGCGTTGGATTGTTTCCACCACCCACCAAAATTACTGCTCAGTCTCCTAGGGTTTACTTAATGACTATTCTAAAATCCCAGTTAAGATTTTAGAATAGTCATTAAGTCTCAGGACAGAGATTTGAGATAACTCCTTTTCTTCAAATTCACATTCAGTATATCAGTAATTCATATCAATTCTAATCCAGAAAAATCTATAAACTCATTGCTTTCTCTCCATTAGCAATGTCAATCGTCCAAGCTAGAGCTGTCTCTTGACTGAGCAATTGGAATGGTTTCCTTACCAGAGTCCCTAACCCTTGTCCTTCTCTAAGCACTCTCCATATAGCAGCTAAAGGAATCACTTTTAAACAATTTCAACAAGATGATCATGCCAATTCCCCCAGAAAAAAAAAAAAAGCAAAGATAGAACCTTAATTTGCTCCTCAATTCACTTATAACAAAATTTGCATGTCCCTCAAAATCTTATATGATACAGATTTTTTCCACTTTTTCATGCCATTCTGATAACGGTGATGTTCAACACCTCAACTGCATCATCCTCAGACATAGCTGGCTTATTCCTAGACTAGTGCATATTCCCTCCCCTAAGACTTTTTGCCACATCACATCTCCATTTTCAAAAGTGATCTACCACAAAAGACATTTCCTGAGCCCCACTCTAAGCTAGCTCACACCATCATACACATGCATAGCTTTCTGTACTTTTACTTCATGATAATTATAATTACACATTTACTCTTGCTATATATTTGTAATGTTGGTCTCTCCACTAAATTTTTAACTCCTTAAGGAGAAGAACTTACTCAGCACTTCAACTTCAGCACCTAAAAAGATACTCCATAAAATTTGTTGATTGAAGAAACAAACTTATAACAACTTCTACTTTCTAGCTCTAGCATTTTGATAAGCTGAGGGAGTCAGGAATAGTCTGTTGGGATTCTCTTCATTCAGATTCTACCTGCCTTCTTTTAACGTATTATTTATGCTATTTAATGTATTTAATTATGCTATTAAATTAGAGACAATTTGAGCCTTATGTTTTACCACTAATTAACTTGGATTAAAAAATGTATACACAATACTTTCTATTGGTCAATTTGACAGCCTCCTCTTTTGTTTACTTATGTTTTATTCTAAAAACGCTATAATTTTCAAGCATTGCTCTAAATTTGATGGAGGGAAAGATTTAGGTTTTTCTTCTGTTCCTCTAGCTAACATAAAAACATTAAATTTATTTATATATATTCAATTAACCATTTTCTTAATAAGCATTTATTTACATATATTCAATTAACCATTTTCTTAATAAGCAACAATTATGATACTATTTAGAAATCAGGGGGAGTATCAAATAAAATATCAACATCCCTGCTTTCAAGAAATTGAGAGGCTTGTGAGGGTAGATTCATGTCTGTTTAATGGAACCCTAATAAAAAATGTGAAAGATATTGTCCTTTATTTTGTGTTGAAAGATAGAAAGTCATGTGGTTTCAGAGGGGTATTTGAGTAAGCTAAAACCCAATGAACTTAGATTACAAATAGGTTCCCAGAACTTTTTTTTTCTTCTATGTTTGCTTCTTACTCTTTCGTTTTTCACATTTTAAGGATGGTCAATGTGCTTCTAAAAAATGGGCACACATGTAAGTTCCTAAAATATTATAGAGGAAGACCATATAAAGTGTTAACTTTATGATATGGACAGATAAATATGAAATCATCTAGAAAAAATGCTACAAGTGTACACAGAATCAAAAACAGAGAGCACACAGCAAAGAATTCAATTAAGATTAAAAGCTCCATATGTCTGTTCATAACAAGATCATCCTTGTCTTGGCAATCACAGCATAGGTGAATTGATGGAATAAAGAGAAAATTGTATTAATCACCCTATTTTCCAACATCTGTTTGACTGAAAAGTTATTGTATATGACTTAGACAACATGAAAACCAATGGAGATATTTTATTGACATTATTATTAATGTTATTATTCTAACTCAGATGGCAAGCTCTCAACTTCCTCTACTAAATCATTTCCAATTTTTAAGCACAATTAACTGCTAAATATCTTAAATAGACATTCATATCAAACCAATAAGTAGGCAATTTATTTGACTGCTCCACTAATGTGGCAGGGAAACCGTAATTGCCCTTTGTGAAGGTGAAAAGTGTTTTAAGAAAATACCTCATATACACAGGCAATCCAACCAGTCTATTGCTTGGCCCTAGGAAGGTAATACACAGGATTCCACCGTAACTCACATCTAAACACAGTGAGTGACATATAAATTTTAGCTCTTAAATTTGCTCTAAGGAAAGTAGCATCGATTCTAAGAAATGTGGTGCATTGAATGCCCTAAAGTTATTTAAGCACTGTGGTCAAATTTCATGCTGAAATATGACATTTGTAAGATTTAAAACTTAAATGTTAGTGGACTTACCTGTTGAAATTACTAAGGGCAATAAGGAAAAAAAGATATTGTGATTAATAGGTTATAAAAACCTTAAGAGTCACATGCCCTAGTAGTTCTTTGGAATTTTATTAATAAGAAATTTATTTTATATCATTATTATTATCATCATCATCATCATTATTCAGTACCAAGTGGGGGCTTAGGATTACTTGATACTGTATATTCCCTTAAAGAAATGATCTACTTGCTTTTCACAAAGCTGGAACAGAGACAATTGTTTAGAGTTCAATCTATAGACTAGTTTAACACAAGGGAAGATCTAAATCTTCTTTTTATTTGTAACCTCATAAAACTGATGCACCTCTTTCAAGGTAATTAAGCTCAAATCATAAAAAGATTTGGCCACGGGGCTCAAGGGAACTGGTAATAAGATATTCAGACTTTTATCTCCTTGCAGTTGGTGTGAGAGTGTCTTGAGCTGATAATGGATAAAAACAGCAAGTGTACGCCAATGGATTCACGGTTCCTTCCAGTCAGGTTCATGATTCCCTCTCTGTCTTCATGTTTCACTTGTGAACTGGCTTCTAATTTACCATTTGAAGGGCAGAACCATGCTATTAAATGCTTCCCTACTTTTAACACTTGATGCCCTTTAAGGTGAAGTTTATGTTTATCCTCGCTATCACCCTTTAGAGCAGTCAGATGTCATGATCCCCAGTGGCTTCACAGATCAACGACACATTCAAGAACACATAAATAATTGTTGACTAGATCAGTACTTGACCTAAAAGTGATTCTCAGACACCTGATATGGTTAGTTACAGTGTGTGAAATCTATCCTGGGAAAAATTCCAATGCTAAACTTTATTTTCCCAGTTGGCAGATTGTAAAAAAGAGGACAGGGGTTGCAGGTAGAAGAGGAATTTATGTTCCTTGGTGCCTACCATACAGCAAGCATTTAGGAAAATTTCTTTAAAACATATCCTTTCATTCTCACAATCTCTGATAAAGTCGCTATTATGTTCATTTTACAAATGGTTGAAGTTCAGAGGGATGAAAATGTACTTCTCTGCTTATTAGTAAAAATTTTATCTCATAGTTTTATTTTGTAATTTTTAAAACTGGTGTGATCAGATATTTGCAAAATTAATTGAAAGGTGTGTTACACCCATTGGAGAAATTGTACTTTATGTCCAAAACACAATGAAGAACAAGAATGTTTTCTTCCCCACCAAAATTATATCTTTTGGGGTATTTTAATTTATGTAAAAATGTTATGTCTTTACTGAATTTTTCCCTTATTATTATTTGGGATTGTTATGAAAAAAATATTCAAAAATATGGAGGTAAAGAAAAATGTAAAATTACATCCATATTTACACAAGAATAACTAACTTTAATGGCTGATACGTATACTTCTAGACCTTTGAACAAATATTACTATATTGTATCTGTTAATTTGTAAGTGAGCAGTTAAACAAATGTAATAGTTTATTGTAACATCTATCTGTGTTAATAATGTATGTAGATATTTTTCATGGCTTTATTACAATCCTTGGTATGTAATGTTAATCTATTAAACCAATCTCTTATTAGTGGACATGTAACCTTTTTGTTTCTTATTATTATAAATAACATTGTAATAAACATTCCTGTAAACACTACTGTGCATTTATCTGAAAATTTTCTTAACTTGCTAAAATTGAACTTTCTGCGTTAAAACATATGAACGTTCACAGTTTCAGTATATCCATCCATCTATCCATTTATTCATTCTTCATTCACTCAACAAATACTGAGTATGTTCTGTGTCCTAGGCATGATTTTAGATGCTTGGGTTATATTAGTGAATCAAACAGATTAAAATATATCTAGGTCCATGGAATTTACATGATATCTAGGGGAGAAAGAAAATTTGAAAAAAGTGTTCAATAAGTGTATTATATATATTATGTTCAATGGTGGTAAGTTCTACAGTGTCTATGGCATCTTGGGAGGGTTGGGTCAACACAGTCCTCAGCTTGACTTCCTACCTTTTGCCAAGTTCAAACTTCCGTCTCAACAGGAACTGGTGAAGAAATCAAACTCATCTGCATAATGATAATCTCAGTCTAAAGTACAAAGATTGGGTCTGAGAAAGAAAAATTTAATCACAGTTGCTCAGGGAATAGAGGTTAGCATCCTTGGGATGACTGGAGATCTGTGTTCAACCCTTCCAGGTTGTTTTGCCAAAGACAGGAGACCTCAGAACTAGATGGGAAGTTGTGTTTCTGTGACTCACTGTCATCCTAAAGGAAGTCAAGATAAGCTCTGTGAGCAATATAGCACTGCACTAAGTTGAAGAGGCTAAGTTGACATTGCATGAAGCTTTACATACTCAGTCAAGGAAATATGATGGCAATGACTTACTGAAATATTTTACTATAAAAGTCATCATTTTTATGAAACTTTTAATTGGATAGAGAGAGATCAATATGCCAAATTATTAAATTACTTGAATGTGCTCTATTCATTCACCCCTTTCCGTCATGTACAATCTTTTTTTTTTTTTTTTTTTTTTGTAGTACGCGGGCCTCTCACTGCTGTGGCCCCTCCCGTTGTGGATGGAGCACAGGCTTCGGACACGCAGGCTCAGCGGCCATGGCTCATGGGCCCAGCCGCTCCGTGGCATGTGGGATCTTCCCGGACCGGGGCACGAATCCGTGTCCCCTGCATCGGCAGGCGGACTCTCAACCACTTCGCCACCAGAGAAGCCCATCATGTACAATCTTTACTCCTTCTAACTTCTAAGTAGCTGATCCCCTGACACCATATAATTATTAAACAGAGGTTACTTGCTATGTTAAGATTGTGCCTCAGTATATCCTGAATGCTGCTGTCTCGTATTTTCTTTCTGCCATGCCTGGATACCTAACTCACCTTATCTCAAACTTCAGTAACCAGAGGAGCCTCACACATTATTGTGCCTTCCTCTCTCTCTCTGCTCTTACCCTAATCCTAACCCTAACGCCTAGGTGTACTACTTCTGTTTGTCTGCTTAGACATTCATCCATCCATTCAAAAAAACTTTCATTGGATACCTTCCTATGAACCAAGCTGTATGTAAGGGATTGAGGATACAGCATCAGTTTGTATATTATTGCCTCCGGGGATTTTACGCTCTCGTGAAGGAGACAGGTACATAAATATGCAGTTAAAATGCATTATGGGAAGATTTATGATAGAGTTATGTGAAGAGTCCTCTAACAGCACAGAGGTCCATGGGATAAATGGAGGAGGTGATACTGAAAATAAATAAAGAACTCTAATAATGTGCTTGGTACATGAGCTAATTCCTCATTTCTTACTCCCATTACTCTAAAAGTGTTTCTTCTCACCAATTTATGGACTTCTATTTTTCTTAATAGTTATTATTTGGAGGCTTCTTTTCTGGATATTTCTTTACTATACATACCCTGCTTTTTGCAATCCTCCTGTCTTATTCTTCATTAATGGCCAGGAGATCACTTTTCATGACTATTTTTTCTTCTTTGTTCACTAATTTGCCAATATATGAACCTAAACCACATTTAGTATAAACGTGACTTAATTTTAATTCCCCAGTGCTAAAATGGCAGATATATTTAAAATTTACATCCTGACAGAAATGAGCTTGTGCTATGATACCTCTACCTCTCTCTTTTAAGCACAGCTGGCATTCTATTAATAAATGTATAGCATTATTTTAGTTACTTTCCTGAGCATAGACACTGACACATCTTGTATCCACATTAAGTACTGAAGTATTCTGCATTCTCATAACGCAAAAATTCAGGAGAAAAAATTGTCTAATTGTTCTCTTTTATATCCTTGTTTTAAAACGTAACTGCATTCTTTAAACACTCAAAGCCCATTTGGTATTCTACCACAAAATTTTTAAAAACAGAAGTATCAGATATTACCTAAATCCAGAATCATCATCCAAACCATATTAATTTGAAATTTTACCAACGTCAACTAATGTGTGTATTTTTAAAATATTTGCATCACCTTCTTACCTCTAATGACACTGCATTATAAAACCCAAGCAACCAGTTAATGGTGACTTACACTTAACATCTTTCAGATGAAGGGTGGCTGAAAGTTCCTCCTTTGCAGGTACTATATTTATTTATAAGGTGTATCATATAGGTCCTACAAATAAAGAATTTTAAACACACACAAGGTAGCCTCCACGGTCTATATCTTTGTTCAGTTGCTCCAAATGTGTACTTATATCTGAGGACTTGAATTACTATAAATCTCACCTAATAGACACTGAGAATTTTAAAGAATAAGTAATATTTTTTCCTAACTAATTAATATATAAAATATTCTTTGATCATGAGAATATAGTGAATTGGACACATCTATTGCTACAACAATGCTACCCCTAAAAAAAGTACCCACAAAACTTCAGTGGAATGCAAGAAGAAACATTTATTTTTGCTCACCATCTGTGAGTTATCTGGGCACTTCTGATAACATCTGGGCCGCTCCATTCAACTGCAAGTCAAGGTGATAGTCCTCCAATCAGCCAAGCTGATTATCATGGTGGAGACAGGATTTTAAGAGAGGGCAGTGGCAAGCTTAAAGCCTCTTTTCAGAACAAACAACTTATCATTTCTTCCACATTCTGTTGGCCATGGCAAGTCACAAGATAAGCTCAGTTTCCATAGGTGTGGAAATAGAGCCTACCTCTTGCTGGGAGGAGCTTCAAAATTATATTGCAAGGGGAATTGGAGAATTGGGGCTTTTTAAAACCAATCTACCACCAACAAACATATTTCTGGTGAGAGTATATATTTTAAAAGATCATTGTGTAGGTCTAGTTTGACCGCAGTGGGTTAAATTTTTAAAAATTGTTTATAATCAGTGAACAATTGATATATTTTCTGTGAACATAATTGAAGAAATGATATAAAAACAGATAAAATATTTTATGTGAAAATGTTGTCATCTCACAACTGTTTCTGTTATTTAAAAAGAGTCAAGTGATTGAGTGAGCAACAATACAAAACTGATTAGTCTAACTGATGACATCCACTCTAGGATATGCAGTTTTTAAAGTAATTATGAAGTTTATGGAGCAACATAGCAAACATATTTATAAATGTAAAGTAACATTCACAATCAATTAAATATGCAGTATCATAAAATAATGGAGAACAACATATAATACTTTCCTGTTATAATTATTATTTGTTACCCTGACAAGATTTTTTTAATGATAGATACCGCAACCTCTTTTGAATATCTTTCAAAAGCTCTCAGTCAATTGGTATCGCATCTTTTTCTTTGAGCATTCAAATTAATTTTAAAATAGAAAAATGATAAAATGGGAATTTCTTATGACTTAATATTAAGAAAACATAGCAGAATATATAATTTATGAGTACAATTAACCAAGAAAGAAAGATACCTAAACCTATGCATAGAAAAAGAAATTAAATAATGTCAGAATATGTATAATAATTATTTGTGCAACATTTTTTAACTTTTATATATTCAAATGATCTTTTTAAAACTTTTTCTACAAATATGCACATTAATTGTTCCCCAATCACATGCTACCTTTCAGAAAATTCCAGCATATGCATATTTCTATGGTACCCACACAGGGAAAAGAATTTAAGGGCACAAACTTGGAAACCATATTGTGCTGTGAAAATGTTTTGAAATTAGGAAAGTTGACATAAGGATAGGATCCAAGAAAAGCTACTGGCATTTGATCACTGTAAATTATGGAAAAGAGGAAGTAATGATGAAATAGATCTGACAGCTATGCCAAAGAAAAGGATGCTAGAACACCAGATATAATAATCTCCAAGTGTTTGGATCAGGGTGATTTACCAGACTACTATAACTTTTTAAGATTATCTAATTCCTCTGCTTGATTCATATTCAATCAATCATATTGCTGAGCTGAAATTAGTTTACAAAAAAAGTATCTGCGTTTCATATAGCATTAAGTAGGCTAATCAAATAAATGGTTGATGTTTGATGATTTGCTTCTGGTTTGGTAATCCCTAAAGTGATGACATTGGCATTCAGCTATAAAGCTTTCTCTGGTGAGTTTTATTATTTGAAGATACTGTGATCAAGTACTATAAATTTTCAAAACTTCCTGTTTTCCTGATTCCTCAAAGTCACCACAAACAGGCTGTGAGCACCCCGCTCAGGTGACCGGGTGCGTCAGCATGATAAGGCTGGTCCCTGTCACGAGTTCTGCTTTTTGACCTCCCCTGAGTGTGACCTAGTGACATTCAAATGCATCAGTGAAATCCTTTCATGCCTTCTGCTTGTGTACTCTACCCTGACTCTCAGTGAAGACACTTCCCACAGGCTGGCGCTCTAGCGCGAGCGCTCTCTCTCTCTCTCTCTCTCTCTCTCTCTCTCTCTCTCTCTCTCTGTTCGCCACCTGCTTGAATAAGCCTGCTCCCTTGAAGCTCCTCCCATATATACCCCTGAGTGATGTCCTGTACCTCCCTCCTCTAGGACCTGAGGGTATAATAAATTTATTTCACTTTCATACACCTCTCCAAGGTGCTATTCCTTGTCTGCACCAGACTTATCATCAAAACCCCCACTTTTAAATATTCTAATTATTCCTATAACACAGGTCAGTGATGCAGAATCTGGCCATTGAGTTTTCCGTCCTGTGGATCTGAGGACCTGGATTAGTACTATATTAGTTCTGGGGTATCTCAGAACACATCTTAACCACCACTTCACAAGAAAAGAGGTCAGAGTCAGATGGCTATAACTGGATTTAGTAGTTGTAGCTTCATACAGATAAATGGATCTATAATTTCTGTTTCTAAGGGTGTGCAGCTAATTTTGTGTTATCATGTGTGATGGTTAATTTTATGCATCAACTTGGCTAGGCTATGGTATCCAAATATTTGGTCAAAGACTAGGTTAGATGTCATTGTGAAGTTGTATTTTAATGAGATAAACATTTAACTGGTAGACTGAGTAAATCAGATTACCTTCCATAATGTGGGTGGGTCTCACCAATCAGTTGAAAGCCTTAAGAGAAAAATACTGAGGTCTTTTGAGGAGGAAAGGGGGAATGTTGCATACAGATTGCCTTCAGACTGGTGCTGCAACATCAACTCTTCCCTGGATCTCCAGCCTATCAGGCTATGTCAACAGTGTGTGCCAAACTCAAGGTCACTGGAACACTGTTTTGACATTATGCTCAGGACAATATTAAGAGGTCACTATCTAAACTGTCTAAGCTGAAGAATCCTGACCAAATCCCACCATTTCTCCAAGGTGAATAGGATAAAAGTAACTTCCAGAATCGTATTACTACATTGGATAACACAGTCAGGGCAGAACATGAATGCTCTGAGGCTTGAGCCATACCTTAACTCTTAAAATGTTTCTTTGTTTTTCTACTAACATAAGCTGTTAGTGATTCTTCTCTGTAGTAAATAGTAGGGACAAGGCTAGTCCTTTGACTAAATTCTCCAAAGGAAAATAAAAAGTAATAGAGTGAACTGTAAAATGCTTCTCTGGGAATTAAATACCAAAATGCATCAATTTCAGCATCAAACAATACATTTTATGACACATGTTGTTTGACTACATCCCTTTAACACCAAAAAGAACCACAAAAATGGTCGGTGGGAGGTGGGGAGCAGTTTGAGAAAGAGATAGGAAAGATATGGAAGAAATAAAAGGAACAACTTTAATGACAAAATGCTGTCATGCCTCATAAAATAAATTAAGAGTTCTACTGCATGTCAGCCTAGAGCCACATAATCTTTGCTCAAAAAAATCAACCCAATTTATATCAATTAACCCAAAGCAAATCCAGCTTTTTGTATGCTTAATAGAAGCATACATAAAATAATAAAACACACCATAATTAGAGGGGATTCACTGTAATTTTTTCTTATTGACTAAGCATTACAACAGCAATAAAACATAACCTGTTGTTGAGGGTATCCAAAATGCCCTTTTATACAGGTGCAGAGTCCAAGGTTAGTCTCCACGATCTTGAATTTAGCTGCATGATATTCTATGGGAAGCTTGGTGTCAAGTGGAAAGTGCTGACTTGGTTAGAGACTTAGGATTTCTAGTTTTAAAAATCTGTCAGTTATTACCTGTGTGACCTCGGGCGATTCACTTAAACTTCCTTAGGTTCTGTTCCTTTATCTATAAAATAACAGCAATGAATATATTCCCATAAACTTCCTAGAGTTGTGTTAAGTAAACATCACTCCAAGGTCAGACAAGAGCATCTGATATAAATTATCAGTGACATACTATACTGATCAAACATTTATGGTCTTAAAATAACTGCTTGTTCATTAAGGTATTATACCCCTTATTCAGCATTTGACAGCTCTAAGGATCTACTCCCTTGTCATCCTTCAGCTGCTAGACGTGGAGGTCCAACTCCTGTACTCAAGGTAGTCAAGAAAGGGCTAAAGTCACAGCAGCTTTCATTTCCTACCCAAACCCCCATTTTATCCAGGTATGACTGACAAAATTATGTACATTTAAAGTGTACAATGTTATGTCTTGATATACATATGCATTGTGAAATGAGCACTATAATGAAGCTAAGTTATGCATGATATTTAATGGTCTATGTCAGTTCTGCTCAGAATGTGGCCCTCAGACCAACAGCATTGGCATTACTGGGATTTGTTTTAAAACTTATATACTTGGGTTATATACAGACACATAAAATTAGAATACATCAGGGTTGGGACCAGGCATCTGTGTTTTAATAAGATCTCCACGTAATTTTCATACTGACTAAAGTTTGAGAAGTCCTGGTTCAGATAAAGTCTTATTTATTTAGAAATTTTATTTTCAGACACTAAAAGTATAATGCCATTTAAAGGGAGCATTATTATAATGAAATACATGAAAAGATACAAGTGGATAGCCAGCACATGTCGCATAAACTCCTCTGTATCCATACTCTATATCTATTATTTTCATTTTTTACAAAAATTAAGTGATCACTTATGTATGTTAATATTAATAATGAGTTTCAACTGATTATATAACAATGAATTACAGACTTAGCATATATCTGAAAGAGATAGAATGCTTGCCTTATAATATGTTAGTCATGACAAATGAGGAGTATACCATAAAAATAAAATTAAAATTACTATCCTGACACGAACAAAACTGAGTAGACAGGGAATATGATGACAGTTTAGGATTATTGCTAATACTGAGAAAACCTTTCAGAAGATAGCATACCCTACATTGTTCTTTGTTAGAATAATAGTGCTTTATTACTAAGAAAAAAAAAGCACTCGCTGAATATAACCAACGACTTAATAAAAGTTTAAAAAAAAAAAAGAAAAAAAATGCAGTTGGGAAGCCGTAAGGCAGAAATATTGACCAGAAGAGAAAGCATAGATTGAAACATGGCAAAAAGTTAGAACAGAAAAAATAAAACAAAATAAAATAAGCTAGAGATAGGGAGTGGATGGAGGCAAACTCAGAGACAGAAAAAAAAGAGCAAAAGGATCATTAATAAAGCTGTGAGGCTGTTAGCTGAGGACATGTGAACTCATAAATATGAAGACCCCGCCCATGAGGGTCTCAGAATTGCGTGGTTAAACACGCAGATGAGCTGTATGTGAACACATTCACATGTCCCAACACCCACCACTCCCCCTTGCTTTATAGCTAAAGACAAAACTAGAAGGTTGAGGATTGAGTCTGGAACTCTCTTCTAATGGTATTTTCATCCTGGTGTGTAGGAAGTGTTGGAAACAATAAGGTTATTCTTAAGACATCATTCCTTGCTTTCTATGGAAAAAGTATCATACCCAGTGTAAGAAAACAATCTCTACTCAGGAGAATTCAAAATCCTACCCAGAAGGAATACAATATTGGAATCATCGTATTATTATAAGAATTATTTTTCAAAATTCAGAAAGAGTAGCACATTTTGAAATTTTTATTACTTTAACAAGCATCACTACAAAAGCAGGTTGTTGTTTTGTTTTGTTAATTTAAAAAAAATTGTTGTTGTTTTAGAACAATATCAAGCCAAGCTAAAGTTAATAAGGTGAAAGAAAACCAGTCAGTTTTCATCTGCTGTAACTACACTCTGTTGACATCTTTACATGGTCATGTTCATGTGCGTGTGAATTTTAGAAAAAAGCTCACAGCCTGCACGAATTTTTACTGTCAATTAACCAAGAGCTACAATCATTGTTATTTTAATAACTGTATTTATTTCAAACAAACCCAAGTAATGCAGCTTCCTGCAAAAGACTTGAAACTGACTAAGCTCTCCGGGCATCAGCATTTTTAAGGAAAGAGGTTCACAGTTTACCCTGTTATTTATAAGCATATTGGTAGAGAAAGACTAAAAACAGCATTGTAAGTGTCTCCCTAAATTTTATGCCTGCCAACTCTTTACTCATATTGCAAAAAAAGAAAAGAGTATAAACTAAGAGGATATAATCTACTCATACCTTGATTAAACCAAGGCAGAAAACTCCCCAAAGTTTCTGTGTCATTCTGGAGAAATGCCTATGGAAGCTATCTGATGAAGCCAGCCATTCTGTAAAAGCTCTCACATTTGTGGAGGCTCTGTCATGTACCCTTTTAGCTGACCACCTCCAGGAAGCCTCCAGATATCAGTCCAATTCTATACTTCCCTGCTCCTAGCACCAGATTATATTCTCAAGTAGCATGTATAAACCTTGATGTAGTTGATGCTCCCAAACTAGATCACACTGTCTTGAAGAAGCTTCCGTTACAGCCCACCTAGGACAGAATGTAGTATTTTTGCACATTTAGAAGATGCTAAATATTTCAGTTCAAGCCTGAGTCATCATGCTTAATGTATTTACCAGGGATTCCATATTTGTCACACAAGGATATTTGAGTCAGCCAGTATTGTTACCACATACAATTTGTTTAGGAGCTGAGTGTTTTTATAATGGTTGTTGAATATGATGAATCTAAGAAGAATTCAAAACCCATATTTTGTACTTATGACAAATTTTCTAAAGTTAGAAAAAGTTATACTCAAAATTACCAAAGAAGATCTTTGAGGAAAAATTCTTTTAGGTTTGGGGAGAAATAAGAAAAAGAATACCACATTTGTGAAACTAACTTCCCTTATTTGATCCTTCAACTCTAGTGGATTTACTTCCGGATTAAATGGGTCATGGGTGCATTGATTATGATTGCCAAATCCAAAAATCCCGAAGTGGTCTGTTGAGACAATATTTGTAAATAGGAGAATCAATATTTGCTGGAGAATCTGGAATAGTGGTCTAAGACAGACTTTTTATGTCTCACTCATCTGGGCTTAGGAAAGGTTCCTGGATATGTTCCAAGACTTCAACCTGGCTAGAGAGTTTAAGGGAAAAACTCATTTTCACTCTTCCGAAAAGGAACTCGACCTCCACCTTCAAGTTCTTATCCAACAGCATAATTACTGGGAACATATTTAACCAGTTGTGGAGAAGATTTCAACGTCTATATTTATCCAGTTTTTCTTGGAAAATTTTAGAACTCCAATCTCTAGTTGTTAGCTTGTAGTAGTCTGTGACTCTTAAAGGGTATGAAGCAGCCCTTGTTGTGGTCATTTCTGAAAACAATGCCTCATCCTGCATCCGGGTACCACATGCAGCTTCCTTCAGTGTGCAATATCTTGAACACCTTGCTTCTGAAATATCTGAAATGTTTCTCAAAAGGATGAGTTTATCTCTCCAACATTCCCAAGTTAATGCCTTAGCATAAATCCAAGACAATCACAAAGTTTAACTTTGCAGGCTGTGGAAAGATGATACAGTGATTGGAAAAAGACTAAGACTGGGTACCAATCACCTTGGTTTCTAACCTCACCTATGAAACAGGCTTAAAGATAAGTCCCTTTACCTCTCTGGGATTGAACAGAATAATTTATACAGTCTTGCCAGCTTTATGAATTCTAATATTATGCAATATGAGGAGTCTGGAAATATCTCTACTCTTTCTCAACAATTACCATGACAATAATATATTGTCAATAAATGTATGTAACATTCTTCTTTCTCTTTCTCTACATAAAGTGTTATCTGTTCATTCAGCCAGTTATATAACCTAGGCATTGACAGACCCTGTATCAATTAGGGTTCTTCTGGTTGGAGTAATAAAACATGATTTAAATTCATGCAAGAACAAGGCAGAATTTTTTATAATTATGACCTGAATAAAATCTGGAATATCCTGTAGACCCATCCTGTCGTAGTCAAAGAAATGTGCTCTCACAATCTAATTTAATTATTGATTAAAAAAATAACTCCTGTCTTTCCTGAAGTCTCTCAAATGAATTCAAAGAGATACGATTTATAATTCAAAGAAGTATTTCATAAAATCTTCCACTGTCAATCCTCTCTCGACAGCTCTGTCATACTGAGGCCAGCTTACAGTCCCTCTTTCAACTCCTTCAGCATTCACTCCTAATCAGAGCTTCCCCATTTCTTCCCTCCTCCATTTCTCAAAATCCTGTCTGTTTTTAATCCCCCTTCCAATGTAAAGTAAAAGTCTCTTTTTTTCTAATGTTTCAGGTCTATCTACCAATCACTCAGAATCAATTCTACAAAGCCAAGGAACTTTGCTGAAAAACTTGGAACCAACTTTAGAAAGCAAAGAAAAAGAGGAAAAAGAAGCAAGATTATCTCAATGGGTATATTAAAAAGGGAAAAAAATCAAACTTTTATAACTTTACATATTTTCTTTTCTTTTCTACATTTTAACATACAGGAGGGAGGGGTCTCTTGACACTCCATGTGAAGGATGTAGCTGGGCCACTGGAATAAACTAGAAATAGTAGTATGAATATTTTCAAGGGTATCTTTTATTTTTCAATCTCTGCTTTTTGTCTCTGGGCCTGTTTGGTTTGGTTTCTTCTTTCCAACTCTAGAAACTGTTCTCCACTACTTTTTTGCCTCTATATAGTAGAAAGCACGTCCTCTGTGAGCTTTCCTTTTAACTTGATATATATTCAGCTACCAATAGAGTAAATCATCTTTTTGTAATAGGAAGGGAATCTGATTCAGTTTATTTCTCATGCCCACTCAACGGCTAATTAAAAATAACCAAGTTGACGAGTTTGTATTTTACCAAATACATATTGATGTGGTTGCAAGATGGATTTCTTAAAACACAGTGGGGCTCCGGTGTGAGAAGACAGCTATAGGGCCAGTCATAAATTCTAACTCTGACTGCAAGAGTATAATTCCTGCTGATTTAGATAGGCCTAGAGTATCCTCTGCCTCTGGTATTTCACACCATGGTTTCAATGATATATTCCTTACTGTTGGGTGAGACACTTTAAAAATATATTTCTAGGGGCTTCCGGGAAGATGGCGGAAGAGTAAGACACATTGTTGTTGTTATTCAATGGTATTTCACACCATGGTTTCAATGATATATTCCTTACTGTTGGGTGAGACACTTTAAAAATATATTTCTAGGGGCTTCCGGGAAGATGGCGGAAGAGTAAGACGCGGAGATCACCTTCCTCCCCACAGATACACCAGAAATACATCTACACGTGGAACAACTCCTACAGAACACCTACTGAACGCTGGCAGAAGACCTCAGACCTCCCAAAAGGCGAGAACCACCCCCCCCCCACCCACATACCTGGGTAGGCCAAAAGAAAAAAGAAGAAACAGAGACAAAAGGATAGGGACGGGACCTGCACCAGTGGGAGGGAGCTGTGCAGGAGGAAATGTTTCCACGCACTAGGAAGCCCCTTCGCGGGCGGAGACTGCGGGTGGCGGAGGGGGGAGATTCGGGACCGCGGAGGAGAGCACAGCAACAGGGGTGCGGGGGACAAAGCGGAGAGATTCCCGCACAGAGGATCGGGGCTGACCATTTTAAAAAACAGCTAAAGGGAAGTTTCATGGGGTAGAGTACAGTAAATGCAGAAATGGAAATAAATGTGTGTAACACAACAGCCCTAATTCTTACATCACAGATGTTCTTTGTAAACACCATTTATGTTTTTTTTATCCTAATTTAGGAGATTTAATTTCTTATATTCATGAATGTTCACTAGTAGACTATATGCAGTATATGATTTTAAACTGAAATAAATATTGCCCATAATCACACAAAAAAATAAATAAATAAAAATATATTTCTAGAGGTAAAACATTTTGCTCATTATTCATTGTATATCTTTTCACAATACTGTCACATGATTTAGTTTTCCTAATGAAACCTATCAGATGTTTATTTTACCTAAAATCTTGCTTTTAGACTAGTAAGGTATTAAAATTTTTCAGTATTCTCACTGTGTAGATGATGAGACTGAGAGACTTACCCAAGACCACATAGCTGGTAAAAGAAAAACACAGCAATTTTTCTCTCTTTACTGCTCATTTAGTTTCACACTTGGGTCAATTCATTGTCAGTAAACCTGTTCTATACATTGGGGGAAGATTAAACTTAGGATTCTCGCTAGGTTAGCATATATAATTTTCAAAAGAAAACTAAAGATAGAACCAGTAGCTTTGCAATTTTATACGACTTAATGTACTAGTTAAACTCATTGTTGAGCTAGGTCCAAAGTCATATGACCCAGGAAATTCATAAAAGTATGCATTTTCTTTGTATCTTAGTATCTAGAGTAATAGTGAATTCTTCCATGGTTTTAAATGTACATAAGTAGTTTTAAAATGATCTTCAATCAAATACCTGCATTCCAGGTGTTCAGGAAGAATTCATTTAGAGTGTAAAACTGGATTTGAAGTTTCTTTAGTCAAACATATTCACCTAGATTTTGCATTTCTACATTTTGCATTCTTACATCCAAAAAAGAAGGGAGCAAAAAGGAAGAGAAAAGATCATGCTACTTAATTTGATCAAGATAAAGGGAAAGTAGGGAAGGAAGAATGAGCAAAGATGGGGCCTAATGAGTTAACTACACTGACTATAGAGACCAGCAAAATCATGGGGCACAGCAAGCAAGCTTACAAAATTTTCTTGGTGATCAAGCTATATAAGCAGCAACAAGACAGTAGGTATACAGAAAGATCCAGACTGAGCAACTCTCCATTCAAGGCCAAATTCACACAGATAACATGCACATTAGAAGATGGGGTAGGTAGGATGGGGGTTGCCTCTCAGGAGGAACTGAGAGGCAAGTCAGAAGCTTCTCTAGATTAGTTGGGGAACCAAACTTAGGGAATTTTGTCTTTGTGATGGTTAATTTTATGTGTCAACTTGACTGGGCTAAGTGATGCTCAGAGAGCTGGTAAACTTTATTTCTGGGTATGTCAGTGAGGGTACTTTAAGAAGACATTACCATTTGAATCAGTAAGTGACTAAGCAAAGAAGACTTGCCCTCATCAATGTGGGTGGGCACCATCATCACAACTATTGGGGGCCCAAATAGAGCAAAAAGGTGGAGGAAGGATAAATTCTCTTTCTCTCTTCTTAAGCTGGGCTATCCAACGTTATCCTTCCCTCAAACATTAGAGTTCCTGGTTCTCCTTGTTTGACTTCAGACTGAATTATACCACCAATTTTCTTAGTTCTCCAGCATGCAAATGTCATATTGCGGCATATCTGAGCCTCCATAATTGGATGAGCCAATCTTCATAATAAATATTCTTTTATCTATTTATCTATCTATCTATCTATATCTTATTGGTTCTGTTTCCTTGGAGACTCTAACTAATATGGTCCTAGGGTGAAGAAGTTCTGAAGGTATTTTGGCTGGCCAAGGACATTTTGAAGTAGTAGAATAACCTCTTGGTCTCAGTCGTTTAAATTACTAGATGCCCCAGGCTGCTCCTGACAGTAGTGATTTAAAAAATTATAGATTGACCCCTGGAGATCTGAGTCTAGGCATATTGAGAGCTGTGATTAGTTTTGAGTAGGTTGATATGTAACACCACAGTGATTATGGTGCACCATTCAGAATAACTACAGTTTTCACTTGTTGATTAAGGAAGGTAGGGTTGTTATAAATATATATGTTAAAATTTATGACAATTTTTAAAGAGATGTTTTCCATTTGGGATATACATTCTTTGGTCCTAAAAACTTAAGAACAAAATGCTGCTCTTTAGTCAACCTATCAAGTTTCAAATTAGTCTGAAAAGGCTCTGTCTCATTCTGTTTCTTCTAAATGCCTCTTTAGAATTTGACTTTCTCATTAAAATAGAAATGGTAAGAATACACTAAAACAGACTTGCTGTGGCACAGCCAACACACACACCCTCTGTGATTTTCCCTATCTAAGTTCAGAAATATCTCTGGTTCCCTCCACATTGCCAACTCACACTGAATATTCACGTTCATCCTCATTTATTTATGTTCAGCCTGGATAATAGAAAGAAATTCACGTTGAGGGTTCAAGACAGCAGAGTAGAAGGATGTGAACTCACTCCCTCTTGTGAGAGCACTGGAGTCACAACTAATTACTGAACAATCATCAACAGGAAGACACTGGAACTCACCAAAAAATATGCCCCACATCCAAAGACAAAGGAGAAGCTACAATGAGATGGTAGGAGGGGTGCAATCACAATAAAATCAAAACCCATAACTGCTGGGTGGGTGACTCACAAACTGGAGAAAAATGAAACCACAGAAATCCACCCACTGGAGCAAAGCTTCTGAGCCCCATGTCAGGCTTTCAAACCTGGGGTGGGGGGGTGTCGCACAATGGGAGGGGGAATTCCCAGAGAATCAGACTCTGAAGGCTAGTGGGATTTGATTGCAGGACTTTGACAGGACTGGGGTAAACAGAGACTCCACTCTTGGAGGGCACACACAAAGTAGTGTGTGCATCAGGACCCAGAGGAAGGAGCAGTGACCCCATAGGAGACTGAAACAGACCTACCTGCTAGTGTTGGAGGGTCTCCTGCAGAGTTGGGGGTGGCTATGGCTCACGGTGGGGACAAGGACACTGGCAGCAGAAGTACTGGGACTTACTCCTTGGCATGAGCCCTTCTGGAGTCTGCCGTTAGCCCACCAAAGAGCCTGTAGTATCCAGTGCTGGGTCATCTCAGGCCAAAACACCAACAGGGAGGGAATTCAGGCCCACTCATTAGCAGACAAGCAGATTAAAGTCTTACTGAGCTCTGCCCACCAGAGCAACTCCCAACTCTACCCACCACAAGTCCCTCCCATCAGGAAACTTGCACAAGTCTCTTAGATAGCCTCATCCACCAGACGGCAGACAGCAGAAGCAAGAAGAACTACAATCCTGAAGCCTGTGGAACAAAAACCACATTCACAGAAAGACAGACAAAATGAAAAGGCAGAGTACTATGTACTATATGAAGGAACAACATAAAACCCCAGAAAAACAATTAAATGAAGTGGAGATAGGCAACCTTCCAGAAAAAGAATTCAGAATAATGATAATGAAGATGATCCATGACCTTGGAAGAGGAATAGAGGCAAAGATAGAGAAGATGCAAGAATAAAGAACAAACACTTAGAAGAATTAAAGAATAAATGAACAGAGATGAACAATATAATAACTGAAATGAAAAATACACTAGAAGGAATCAATAGCAGAATAAGTGAGGCAGAAGAACAGATAAGTGACCTGGAAGACAGAATGAGGGAATTCAGTGCCACAGAACAGAATAAAGAAAAACGAAGAAACAGAAAAGAAGACAGCCTCTTTCTCATAAAAGACCTCTAGGACAACATTAAACACAACATTCGCATTATAGGGGTCTCAGAAGGAGAAGAGAGAAAGAAAGAACCCAAGAAAATATTTGAAGAGATTATAGTCGAAAACTTCCCTAACATGGGAAAGGAAATAGCCACTTAATTCCATGAGCACAAGGAGTCCCAGGCAGGATAAACCCAAGGAGAAACAAGCCAAGACACATAGTAGTCAAACTGACAAAAATTAAAGACAAAGAAAAATTATTAAAAGCAGCAAGGGAAAAATGACAAATAACATACAAGGGAACTCCCATAAGGTTAACAGCTGATTTCTCAGCAGAAACTCTATAAGGCAGAAGGAAGTGGCATGATATATTTAAAGTGATGAAGGGGAAGAACCAACAACCAAGATTACTCTACCCAGCAAGGATCTCATTCAGGTTCAGTGGAGAAATCAGAAGCTTTACAGACAAGCAAAACTAATACAATTCAGCACCACCAAACCAGCTCTACAACAAATGCTAAAGGAACTTCTCTAAGTGGGAAACACAAGAGAAAAAAAGGACCTACAAAAACAAACCCAAAACAATTAAGAAAATGGACATAGGAACATACATATCGATAATTACATTAAATGGGAATGGATTAAACGCTCCAACCAAAAGACACAGGCTTGCTGAATGGATACAAAAACAAGACCCATATATATGCTGTCTACAAGAGGTCCACTTCAGACTTAGGGACACGTACAGACTGAAAGTGAGGGGATTGAAAAAGATATTACATGCAAATGAAAATCAAAAGAAAGCTGGAGTAGCAATACTCACATCAGATAAAATAGACTTCACAGTAAGAATGTTACAAGAGACAAGGAAGGACACTACATAGTGATCAAAGGATCAATCCAAGAAGAAGATACAATAATTATAAGCATATATGCAACCAACATAGAAGCACCTCAATACATAGGACAAATGCTAAAAGCTATAAAAGAGGAAATCGACAGTAACACAATAGTAGTGGGGGACTTTTACACCTCACTTACACCATTGGACAGATCATCCTTAACACCTCACTTACACCATTAGACAGATCATCCAGACAGAAAATTAATAAGGAAACACAAGCTTTAAATGACACAATAGACCAGAAAGATTTAATTGATATTTTTAGGACATTCCATCCAAAAAGAGCAGATTACACTTTCTTCTCAAATACACAAGGAACATTCTCCAGGATAGATCACATCTTGGGTCACAAATCAAGCCTTGGTAAATTTAAGAAAACTGAAATGATATCAAGCATCTTTTCCAACCACAATGCTATGAGATAAGAAGTAAATTACAGTGGGAAAAAACGTAAAAAAAAAAAAAAACACATGGAGGTTAAACAATACATTACTAAATAACCAAGAAATCACTGAAGAAATCAAAGAGGAAATCAAGAAATACTTAGAAACAAATGACAATGAAAACACGATGATCCAAAACCTATGGGATGCAGCACAAAAGCAGTTCTAAGAGGGAAGTTTATAGTTATACAAGCCTACCTCAAGAAACAAGAAAAATTTCTAGTAAACAATCTAAACTTACACCTAAATGAACTAGAGAAAAAAGGACAAACAAAACCCAAAGTTGGTAGAAGGAAAGAAATCATAACGATCAGAGCAGAAATAAATGAAATAGAAACAAAGAAAACAATAGCAAAGATCAAAAAAACTAAAAGCTGGTTCTTTGAGAAGATAAACAAATTGATAAACCTTTAGCCAGACTCATCAAGAAAAAGAGGGAGAGGACTCAAATCAATAAAATTAGAAACTAAAAAGGAGAAGCTTCAACAGACAATGCAGAAATACACAGAATCATAAGAGACTACTACAAGCAACTCTATGCTCATAAGATGGACAACCTGGAAGAAATGGACAAATTCTTAAAAAGGTATAACCTGCCAAGGCTGAACCAGAAAGAAATAGAAAATATGAACAGACAAATCACAAGTAATGAAATTGAAAGTGTGTTTAAAAATCTTCCAACAAACCAAGTCCAGGACCAGATGACTTCAGAGGTGAATTCTACCAAACATTTAGAGAAGAGCTAACACCCTTCCTTCTCAAACTCTTCCCCAAAATTGCAAAGAACATTCCCAAACTCATTCTACTAGGCCACCATCACCCCAGAACCAGACAAAGATATCACAAAAAAAGAAAATTACAGACCAATATCACTGATGAAAATTCAGTGATGAATATTTCACTGAAATGCTAGCAAACAGAATCCAACAACACATATAAAGGATCATACACCATGATCAAGGGGGATTTATCCCAGGGATGCAAGCATTCTTCAGTATATGCAAATCAATCAATGTGATACAACATATTAACAAACTGAAGAATAAAAACCATATGATCATCTCAATAGATGCAGAAAAAGCTTTTGACAAAATTCAGCACCCATTTATGATAAAAACTCTCCAGAAAGTGGGCATAGAGGGAAAGTATCTCAACGTAATAAAGGCCATATAGGACAAGCCCACAGCAAACATCATTCTCAATGGTGAAAAATTGAAAGCATTTCCTCTAAGATCAGAAACAAGACAAGGATGTCCACTCTTGCCACTATTATTCAACATAGTTTTGGAAGTCCTAGCCACAGCAATCTGAGAAGAAAAAGAGATAAAAAGAATACAAATTGGAAAAGAAGTAAAACTGTCACTGTTTGCAGATGACATGATAGTATACATAGATAATCCTAAACATGCCACCAGAAAACTACTAAAGCTAATGAATGAATTTGGTAAAGTTGCAGGACACAAAATTAATGCAAACAAAACACTTGTGTTCTTATATACTAACAATGAACTATCAGAAAGAGAAATTAAGGAATCAATCCCATTCACCATTGCAACGAAAAGAATAAAATACCTAGGAACAAGCCTACCAAAGGAGGTAAGAGACCGGTACTCAGAAAACTACAAGACACTGATGAAAGAAATCAAAGATGACACAGACCGATGGAGAGATATACCATGTTCTTGGATTGGAAGAATCAATATTGTGAAAATGACTATACTACCCAAAGCAATCTACAGATTAAATGCAATCCCTATCAAAATACCGATGGCATTTTTTTTTTTTTACAGAACTAGAACAAAAAATCTTAAAATTTGTATGGAGACACAAAAGACATCAAAAAGCCAAAGCAATCTTGAGGGAAAAAAGCAGAGCTGGAGGAATCAGACTCCCTGGCTTCAGACTATACTACAAAGCTACAATAATGAAGAATATGTACTGGCACAAAAACAGAAATTTACATCAATGGAACAGGATAGAAACACCAGAAATTAACCCACACACCTATGGTCAACTAATCTATGACAACGGAGGCAAGGATATACAATGGAGAAAAGACAGTCTCTTCAATAAGTGGTGCTGGGAAAACTGGGCAGCTACATGTAAAAGAATGAAATTAGGACACTCCCTAACACCATACACAAAAATAAACTCAAAATGGATTAAAGACCTAAGTGTAAGACCTAACACTATAAAACTCTTAGAGGAAAACATAGGCAGAACACTCTTTGATATAAATCACAACAAGATCTTTTTTTGATCCACCTCTTAGAGTAATGCAAATAAAAACAAAAATAAACAAATGGGACTTAATGAAACTTAAAAGCTTTTTGCACAGCAAAGATAACTATAAACAAGATGAAAAGACAACCCTCAGAATGGGAGAAAATATTTGCAAATGAATCAACAGACAAAGGATTAATCTCCAAAATATATAAACAGCTCATGCTGCTCAATATTAAAAAAACAAATGACACAATCAAAACGTGGGCAGAAGACCTAAATAGACATTTCTCCAAAGAAAGACATACAGATGGCCAACAGACACATGAAAAGCTGCTCAACATCACTAATTATAAGAGAAATGCAAATCAAAACTACAATGAGGTATCACCTCACCCTGGTTAGAATGGGCTTCAACAGAAAATCTACAAACAATGAATGCTGGAGAGGGTGTGGAGAAAAAGGAACCCAGTTGCACTGTTGGTGGGAATGTAAACTGATACAGCCACTATGGAGAACAGTATGGAGGTTCCTTAAAAAACTAAAATAGAATTATCATATGACACAGCAATCCCACTACTGGGCATATACCCAGAGAAAACTGTAATTCAAAAAAGACACATGCATGGGGGGTTGGTGGTGGTGGGATGAGTTGGGAGATTGGGATTGCCATATATATTCTATTATGTATAAAATAGATAACTAATAAGAACCTGCTGTATAAAAAATAAAATAAAATTCAAAAAAATTAAAAATGCAGAGGGAATTCCTTCTGCTCTATAGAATGGTTGCCATAGAGTGGACCATATTTGCCTATAGTAGATGGACCTAGAGATTGTCATACAGAGTGAAGTAAGAGTGAAGAAAGAGAAAAATATCATATATTAACGCATATATGTGGAATCTAGAAATATGGTACAGATGAACTGGTTTGCAAGGCAGAAATAGAGACACAGATGTAGAGAACAAACATATGGACACCAAGGGGGGAAAGTGGGGGGTGGGGGGTTGGTGGTGGTGGGATGAGTTGGGAGATTGGGATTGCCATATATATTCTATTATGTATAAAATAGATAACTAATAAGAACCTGCTGTATAAAAAATAAAATAAAATTCAAAAAAATTAAAAATGCAGAGGGAATTCCTTCTGCTCTATAGAATGGTTGCCATAGAGTGGACCATATTTGCCTATGAAAGCCAGTGTTTCAACTGCATTCATCTGTGACAATAAATTTAAGGCTTACACCAACAAAGAGAGCAGAGAGAGAAAAATGAAACACTTTGCCAGAGCTTGACTGGACAGCTGTTATTTTTTGTTAGGGATATAAGAGTTCATAAGAAAGTACCTCTCAAAGATGGAATGCTTATATGTATATTCTTTACAGATGAAACTTTAAAGAAAAACCCATCAATAGAATCCTGTAAATGTACATGTACAGAAACATATGTGAGCACAAATGGCAATATTTAAAATGATCTGAAGTCAGAAAACTGCAATAAAAGCTGCATTCTTCCATTTTCCTTAAAAAAAAAAAAGAAATTCACATTGACTTAAAGGATTCCTGATGAGCAGTAAATACAAAATTAACTTTCTTAAAACTTCAAGACTTATGTCAATGAAAAGAAGAGTTAAAAAAGAAAAAAATTAAAAGTACTTAAGTGGGTTCTTCCTTTAGGTCTATTTAAATGTTATATATATCTTTGAAAACACCATGGATATAAAAAAGTGTATAGCTTATAAAAGCTGTATGAATAAGCAGGCAACATTTCTAATTTTCTTATCTGTGAAATGGGGATGATATTAATTCACTTCAAGGGTGATTGTGAACCAAAAAATTTGTTAAGTGTTGTCCAAAATGCAATGCATGCCATTATTATAATCACTGATGTAAAGCTCTATCTGGATTGGTAGTCAAACAAGAGGTCACCAAATGCCAGATGGATGGCATAAAGATGATCACGGTAACTACTCAAATTTTGAAGTTGGAAAAATATAATTCAGAGGGTCTAACCCAGACCTACTGAATTAAAACTTCTGCAGATGAATCTGAATTTATTTTAAAGTTCCCGTGGTAATTCTGATAGCTGGCCAAATTTGGATTTTAGTGAATAAACACAAGTTAAAACTGCTGATATTAATACCAGTTTTAACAGCTAATTTTTACTGTGTGTTTATGGTTTGCCTGGCATTTTGCTATGTGTGATATATGACACATTCTTGTAACCACCATAGAAAGGAAGAGCTGTAGGTTAATCTCATTTGACAAATTAGGAAATTGGAAGAGAGGTGAAGTAACTCCCTGAAGTTGATAGAGTGGGATGATGCCAAAGCTGGGACCCAAACCTATGTCTTCCTGGAAACTTAGGTCTTCCTGACTCCAGAACCAGCCCAGTAATCTTCAATAGTATACTATACCATCCATTCTAAAACACTGTACAGACACTCTTCTAATTTTTTTCCTGTGGAGTTCAGTAGCTCCATAACAACTAAAACCATTTGAGCACATTCTTCTTTTTTAAATGATCGTGTTTTGAGCAACGGGTAAGGAATGTGTTTCCAATTATAAATCCGTATGAAATTATGAATAGATTCCCCTCAATTCCTCCTCTGTTCCTTTTATAGTGTCAACACATTTGTAGCTTTTAGAATTACCTACACATTTTAGAACTAATTAGAAAACTTTAAAAATTATGATATATTCACAAAGCCTTTCTTTTTTTTTTCCTTTCTAAACAAGAACAACAGCAAATGCCCCTTTCCTTTTAGAAAGCTACTTATCACCAAAAGAATCGAATGCATCCAAGCACCATTTTTTTTTTTTTTTTTTTTTTTTTTTTTTTTTTTTTGGTCTTTATTTGCTGACTTCCATTTTAACTTACTTGCTAGTTTCCAGACATGAACATGGATCTATTGATGATATGGACTTAGAATTATATGTGAAAGGTCAGTTACAGTTACCAAGGGGAATTTTTAGTTTTGCATTAGTAAGGATGCTGACCACACCTCTGCAGCAAGAGACCCAAAAACAGAGTGGTTTATGCAATACACATTTTTAAAAAATTTTACAAAGTCATTCAGGGCTGTTACAGAGGGTAAAATAGATCAAACATCCAGGATTCTTCTACCTTTTGGTCTTTGCCTTCTTCCACATGTGGTGCACAGATCACGGTTTAAGGATACCACTTACCCAGACTTGCAGTAAAGCCAATGTGAAAAGAAAAAGGGAAGGAGAAGTGCACCTCTTTCTTTTAATGCCATGACCCCAAAGTTACTCTCATCTCTTTTGCTCCTATGGCATTGGAAAGAACCTAATCACATGGCTACACCTAGGTGCATGGGAGACTGTACAGTACTGCTAGATGTGCAACCATGCACTTAGGTAGGACTTATATACGAAGAAAATGGAGGAGAAGGCAACTGGCAGCCTCTGCCACCGTCTTGAAGATCCCCATCTTCAAGATCCCCACCGTCTTGAAGATCCCCATCTTCTACAGTTCTATTTTTTCTACCTTGATGCTGTTTCCTGACCTAATTCCCTAATCTGTGGTTAGAATTTAATAAGGAAAGTCTATTTATGTCAAAGATTAGAACAGATGCCTACAGCATCAGTAAACATTTCTTCTTTTTTGACTGTGCCATCTCTCCAGCTGCTAATGAGGTCCTGATGGATGAGAGCTTTACAATAAGTACTCAGATATTTTAAAGAAAATATTTTCTATTAATGTAGTGCAGCTTCAGTGCCTTCTGTCAAATTAGGCAATTGTCCTCTCCTATTGAAAGCAGCATAAAAAAATAGAAAGGACATTTAACATTCAACAAATGTCAGGAAACATTCATCCTATTCCTGACTCTACAGGTGACTAGCTGAATGGGCTTGGACAAGATATACTGTGGTCTTTAAAGGGCTGTGGGCAAAATAATCATCCTCCAAATACCTCCAGATCTTAATCCCCAGAACCTGTACATACGGCAAAGGGGAATTAAGTCTGCAGATGGAATAAAGGCTGCTAATCAGCTGACCTTGAGATGGTGAGTTATACTGTATAATCCTTGTGGGCCGAATATGATCACAAGGCTGTTGTTTTAAATCATTATATTTGTGGTAACTTGTTACAGCAGTAATAGAAAATGAATACCCTTGGTTATACTATATATAGATTCAAGAGTTTTACTGCATGATTCAACTAATCTCTGGGCTGGCACACTAAATATACCACCTCAGTTAATGCCTTTGACTCTATGAAGTAGTATTAAAGGAAACCCACTATTAAGAAAGTTAAGTAATTTGCTCAAAGTCTCATAGAAATTGCTCAAAAGTTTATGATCTCCTATTTAAGATACTGTAGTCAAGGATCATAGAGGGCTTCTGATCCATTAATTTTATGATATATTGAATACCAGAGAATAGGCGTTGACAAACTTTTCTATAAATAGCCACCCAGTAAATGTTTTAGGCTTTGCACACCAAATGTTCTCTGTTCATCCTCCATTCTTCCATTGTAGCATGAAAGCAGCCCAATAAAACTTGTAAAAATTTACAAAAATAAGCAGTGGGCCAAAATTAGCCCATACATATTGTTTACCAACTACTGCTCTAGAATAAAAGAGCTTAAGTATAGGGAAATCTATGAAATTGTTTAGCTGAATGGAGATTATTCTCTATGTGTAGGCAAAGACTTAATGGAAGGTGTAACTCATAATGAACTGGACTTTATACTAGTACTTCCCATTGGTTATTCCCTTCCTGATATGCAGCCCTTGCTCCCCTCCAACTCCCGTATCTACACTACTAACTCCTTCTCTCCTTTCACTTTATCATTAAATCTCATCTTCTCTGTGACGCCTACCTGAATCAAACCATTTAAAATGACGACTTTTCTGCCATTATCTCATGATAGATCCTGTTTTCCCTGTTCTATATTTTTTTCTTCTAAGGTATTTCTTAGATTTTAATATATAAAATATTTATTCATTTTATCTATAGTTTGGTGCCTGTTTCCCCTAATAAAAATGATCTTTGCCTGGTTTGTTTGCTGATCTATCTCACGCGCCTAGTATAGTACCTAGTATATAGCACACTCTCAATAAGTATTTGTTTACTAAATATTGTCCGTGGCAACTGGTTTTTTTTTTTTTTTTTTTTGGAGGGGGTCAGGTCAGATTTGTAAAGTATTAATTTTCTTACACTTGAAGTGCATAAGTGACCAGAAGACTTCATTTAATAATAAACTTTATTTTCTATTGGGATATCACTCTTTTCGCTGCTTTGTTAAACACAAACCTGATTTCATTTAACCTACTGAATCTTCCCCCATTCAAACGGATATGAGGTTTTCTATTCCTAACTGGAAACTCACCTTCCAATGCAATTCCAAATATTTGTTGCTTTTCTTCCCAGAGAGTCTCACATCAGTGATCATAAAGCACTTTAAAAATATTTCAGAAACAATTGGCTATTTAAATGCAATCTCCAATATGATAATGAAGGAAAGGAGAGGCATTGTAAGACACAAGTGAAAGATAGAGCATGCTTGTGTTTATCCTAGAGCTATATTGGGATTCCTATAATGATTAATGATGCAATAATATAATAAGAACTCAGTGGCCATGAGGCAGTGGCATTTGCAAATAAAGAATGAGATCGGAAAGTAATCAGGAGCAACTCTGAACTTAGTTAAGGTTCCAAGTTATGCACCATTTTTTATATCATGTTAGTTCATTTCCTTTCATATTACTACCCTAAATCATTTTGCTCTAAGGAAGAAAGAACAGCTGAGTGGAGTATGAAGATTAACAGGCAGTGTATCTATTTCTGTTTGCTACGATGAACACCTAAAGTTTAGAAAAGAAATAGGAACTTCTTGATTCGCAAATTGGATGGGAAAATTGCCCAAGAACAGATCTCCTGCTGAACATACTTCCTAACCCTGGTCATACTAGAATAATGCAATATTGGTTCTTATTAAACCACATCCAAGCTGTGAAGAGACCACAAATATACATGACCAGCAATCACAGCAAATTGAAAGAAACCAAGTCTTCACAACATTTAATCAAGTTGAAAGCCTGATGATCAGAATGGGGGCTGTTCATAAATTCAAAGTCTACATCTCTGGACTTTTGCATCTGTCTTTCTTGATATCAGCCCCTCTTTGGAAACTCAGACCTCATTTCTAATTGACAGCTTGATATCTCCATTTGGAAATCTTGGCCAAAGGCCACTGACACCATAAACCCATCATGTCCAAAACAGAATTTGTCACCTTCCCTTAAAATGCCTGTTAATAGCACAAGCCACACAGATTTGATCCCACCTGCACTTCCACTATCTAATCACTAAAATCACAAAATTTTACAGCAGTCCCCCCTTTTCTGCAATTTTGCTTCTGCACTTTCAGTTACCCATGGTCAACCACGGTCTGAAAATATTAAATGGGGATTTCCAGAAATAAGCAATTCATAAGTTTTAAATTGGGTGTCGTTCTGAGTAACATGATGAAATCTGGCACTGTCCTAATCCACCCTGCTCAGGACAGGAATCATCCCTTTGTCCAGCATATCCTGCCCATTAGTCACTTAGTAGCTGGCTTGGTTTTCAGATTAACTACTGTGGTATTGTGGTGCTTGTATTCAAGTAATCCTTATTTTACTTAGTAATGTCCCCAAACCACAATGGCAGTAATGTTGGCAACTCAGATACTCCAAAGAGAAGCTGTAAAGTGCTTCCTTTAAGTGAAAAGGTAAAAGTTCTCAACTTAATAAAGAAGAAAAAATTGTACGCTGAGGTTGCTAAGATCTATGATAAGAATGAATCTTCTATTCATGAAACTGTGAAGCAAAATCATTCATTCTAGTTTTGCTGTTGCACTTCAAACTGTATATGTTATGGCCATATGTTATCACTTATCTGTGATAAGTACTTAGTTAGATGGAAAAGTCATTACACTTGTAGAATATTTAGAGAGAGACACACACATACTCACATAACTTTTATTACAGCTATTACAGTGAATTGCTATAATTGTTCTATTTTATTATTATTGTCATTTATCTCATTGTGCCTAACTTATAAATTAAATTTTGCCATGGGTAAGTATGTATAGGAAAAAAAATAGTATATCTAGGGTTTGGGACTATCCACAATTTCAGGCATCCACTGGGGGTCATGGAACATATCCCTTTTGAATAAGGAGGGACTACTGTATACTCTCAGAGTCCTCCATATTGTGTTCATTTTCACTTACATCACCCATTCAGGACTTTATAACATCTCTACTTTGTCATTATAATAGCCTTCTCACTGGTCTACCGCCTTTTCTCTCTCCAAGGCAACATCCTGCAACCAGATTAATCTTCTTAAATTATAGCTCTGATGATAATCTGCTCACATACTTCACAAATCTTCAATACCTACCAAATTAAGGATGCATTTCTTCCCTTTGCATTCAGTTCCTCTGAGACATTGTTGAACTACCTTTCCAGCAGCACCTCCAAAATGCTGCCAAACACAGAGACCAAACTGTGGCAAAACCCCCTTAACATTCCAACATTAGTGCTTTTGTTCACAATACATTCTCTATCTAGAAAGTCCTCCCTTAACTCTTTTGCCTGTGAAAATTCTACCTGGGAATCTCACACGTGAATCTCTTTGTTAACATATTACTATTTTTCTTAAAATGTTGTATCCCACCTCTGTTGAATATGTGTGATCCTTTGTTAGTATTTTTTATATCCTCATGTCACTCCAATTAAGGTAGGAAAGACTGCTTCATCCGCATTTGTATCCTCCTTGGCTTCTTGCATAGGGTACCATAATGAATAAGCACTCATTACATGTATATGGGAAAAAGTACGCTGAAAACAGGAATATGAACAAGAATATGCCTAAAGATTTCTAAAAGTTAGTGAGAGGTTTCCAATTTTTTTACAATTTGTTTCTATGTTTTTTACCCTCTCCTGAAAATTCTGAATGATGTCATTTTTTGCACAAGGAGACCAAATGTATTGAAATTCAGTTAATCAAATATCAGGAATAACCTAAGTTTCTTAGGGTCTAGAAAAATCTAAGCTTCTTCATGAGCACCTTAAACAACAATATCTGGCCCTAGATCTCAAAACAACTGTTAAGTTTGAAGCAGTGATGAGTATAAATGTTTTGGAGAGATATCTACAACTACTGTAATGGTATATGAAGATATCTGTTAGTTACATAGTTTACAAATGACCTGTGTCACTAATACTTCTGTGATTTATCAACTAAGTTACAGATAATAAATAATAGGTTTGTTGCCTATATTGATAACAAAAAAGTATTAAAGAAATAATGTTTCAGTTAAAAGTTAACAAAAAAAATCACCGTCTTCTCATCTTTTAACGTTGCCATTGCATCTCCATTATAGCATTTATATATGACAAAGTAATCCCAAAGCAAATTTACATATTTTACAGAATCTTAGCATTTTTTTGCAATGCCCTCTGAGACAGCCTGAGTCATTCTAAAATGTCTCAAAGCAATAGATTTGCCTCAACATCCAAAATCTACAAATAATGACTCCTAAGAGAATTCCACAATAACTTTTTAAAATAAATTTATTTTATTTATTTATTTTTGGCTGTGTTATGTCTTTGTTGCTGCGCATGGGCTTTCTCTAGTTGCAGCGAGCAGGGGCTACCCTTTGTTGAGGTGCGTGGGCTTCTTACTGCGGTGGCTTCTCTTGTTGCAGAACATGGGCTCTAGGCCCGTGGGCTTCAGCAGTTGCAGCACGCGGGCTCAGGAGTTGTGGCTCGTGGGCTCTAGAGCACAGGCTCAGTAGTTGTAGTGCACGGGGCTTAGTTGCTCTGCAGCATGTGGGATCTTCCCAGATCAGGGATTGAACCCATGTCCCCTGCATTGGCAGGTGGATTTTCAACCACTGCGCCACCAGGGAAGCCCCACAATAATTGTTTTACGACTGCAAAGACCATATTCCAAATAAGGTCACATTCTGAGGTTCTGGGTGAGCCTGTTTTATTTAGAGTACACTATTCAGCCCACCACAATTAATAAAACAGAAGTTTTTCCCATGGTCTACTTTGTCCTAAAGTAGCCACCAATAGAAGCTTGGGAAGTCAGACTCTAGTGTAAAAATAAGAATAACGATAGCTGGTATTATTTTAGGTGAGCCCTAAATCTGATCACTGGTGTCCTTATAAAAAGAGGAAAAGACATACAAAGACACACAGAGAGAAGAACGTCACGTGAAGACAGAGGCAGAAATTGGAGTGAAGCAGCTACAGGCAAGGAACACCAAAGATTGTTGGAAACAACCAGAAGCTAGAAAGACTCAAGGAAGGATTTTTCCATGCTTCTCAAAGGGCGTGTGGCATTGGAGGTACCTTGATTTTGAACCTCTAGCTTCCAGAAATGTGAAAGAATAAATTTCTCTTGTTTTAGGCCACTAACTTTGTGGTAATTTTTACAGTAGCCCTAGGAAATAAATACATTACCTAATGTTTCACAGAAATTCTATTTTCAAGTGTCATGGGCAATCATATAATTCTTCTATGACATTTTTAAAGAAAAGCTTAAAAGAAAACATCCCAGGTGCTAATAATGCAAATGTTTCACACCAACTGACCGCCCCATACACACACACACACACACACACACATACATATATATATATATATTTTTTTTTTTTTAATGTACAGAACAATGAATAAAAGCTTAGGCTGTGTAGTCAAATAGAGCTGGATTTGAATTCCAGTTTCACCCCTTATTATCTGAGTCTTTGGGTAAGAGAGTTAACATCTTTAAACCTCAGTTCTTTATTAACAAAATCAAGAGATAACGAGCTATCTCATAAGGTTCTTGGGAGAATTGAAAGAGATAATGCATGTAAAATTCCTCGGTTAATGGTACATAATAGGCACACTACAACGTTAGCTGCATTGATGTTATTTTTTTATACTATAATTATTATTATGTATCATTATTGTCTCCTGGAGAAAGGATTAACACCTCTCTTTCAAAGTTCCTTCTGTCCCATAGAATTAGAACTTCTATCAATGCTTTTCTTCCTTTAGTTGGGGAGAAAACTACTTCCTATAATCTGGAAATTGGTTTATCTTGTTGAGAAGATGGGGAAGATTTCTGTTATTTATCAGAGTCTAGCCCACCTTACACTAGCAATCCACATCCTTACCCTGAACCTCAGAGGTTTAAGCCATCAAAGGTTTCTGTTTTCACTCATCCTACATGACTGTTTCAGATCAGATGGCAGCTCTCTCCCATACCCGCTCCATTCAGGGACCCAGGTTAACCCGGTAGTTACTATCTCTGTGTCAGAGGATAAGGAATTTTCCTTTAAGAAATGGCACTTTCTTTCACATGCCGTTGGCTAAAGCTATATCTAACCCAATGGGGGCAGAAAAGTGCAATTTTACCATGTGCCTAAAAGCGAAAAAATTGTACTTGGTGAACATTCCTGCTGACTACCATGGTGTAACTTGTATTGACCCATGGGTTTAACTGGGCAAGTATAATGTGAGTTTTCTCTCCTCCATTGAATAAGGATACCTAAACAGTCCCCACCTCTGCAAGGGGAATCCTTTAGTTTTGTCTACTGGGTCTGCTTTTGCTTGAGTGAGTAGTTCAATTTAGGAGAGAGAGGACTCGAGTTTAAGGTCTATTATCTAATCCAGCTTTATAAATAATAAAGCATATATTTTAATCCCTATGTAACTCCAAATTCTATTTCTCCACTTAAAAAAAATCTGACAGTAAAGAGAATAATTAATCATTATTAATAAATGGGATCCATCAGAAGCCCCAACATTTAAGGTCACACATCATTCTGTGGTATATTTTTGCCTAAAATTCATAACTTGAATTTACTCATGAAAAAACATCAGACTCAAACTGAAACATTTTACAAAATTTCTGACCAGTTAAAAATATACAGGTTATGAAAGACAAAGAGAGACTGAGGAACTCTCCTAGATTAAAAGAGATACTAAGGAGATGTGAAAACTGAATGTAATGTGGGGTCCTGAACTGGATCCACTTTAAAAAGGAAAAAAGAAAAGAAATTACTGAGATATTTGACAAAATTTGAAATAGTATTGAAGAAATGTTAATTTCATAAGTTTCTGACCATTGTGTTTACATAAAATACTATAATTTGGGAAAACTGGGTAAAGGGTAGATGAGAATCCCTTGTTCTATTTTTTATGATATTTTATATGAAATTGTTTCAAAATCAAAAGTTTAAAATGAAAGAATAAAGTTTAAAAAAAGAGCACAATAATTTTGAGAAGCAAAAACCTGGGGCAGAAGGTTTTTTCCAATTTTTTCAATTTTCTTGCCCAAATCAGTGTCCTCCTGGAATCACTGTTTCCACTTATTCAAAGTAGTAACCATTCCCGTATTACCAAATCTAAAGACCCTAAGCATATTTTGTGGTTGGCTCTGTTGGATTATCCCTACCTCTTTGTTTTCTTAGCAATTGCCCTGGTAATTGACCCCTATTTCTGAGACTTCTATTTAGAACAAGTCACTTGTGTACTACTGGAATTTATTTGCTTAAAGGACAAAAAAGAAGATTGTATCTAAAGAAAAAAATGTATCTTGTACATTACAACATAATTTAAAATGCAATTTTGTCTTCGTGAGCTAAAGGAAAATGTAATTATTCATTATTATGATGCCATTTAATCACTGCATTTGCAAATGTTTGCTTCAAACCTAGTGACAGGGTTTGTTTTGAAAATGACCACTTTCGATGAAACAGTCAATAATTAGAAAAACACTGTTCAGTGAGCTTATTCAGACATTTGAACCATCAAAAGAGAATACAAATTTGATCCAGTCTTTCTAAGGGAAGGAATGCCTCACTGCAACTGTTTTGTTCCACCTACATAATTTAGCTGCTAAGTAGGATTCTTCCTTCCCTCTTATTACTATCCAAAACAAACATAGGCATTTAGTCAAATGCAGGAGATTGCAGTACTAGTGTTTCCTCACCACATCCCATAACCACTAAATTTAGAGTCTTTTATATCTCTTGCCTAAAATTTTACCATTATCTGCCTCTTTGACTCAGAAGCAAGAGCAGAAATCCGCAATACCACACACACCACATACTCACAAACTGCAGATCTACAATATACGTGTAATTAAAAACAAACAAATAAGTAGATGCTTCCAATTCATAAAGGAAAATGGTTCAAACCTCTTAACGCTGATTTCAAAGCTCTGCATAAGCTGGTCCCTCTCCAGTCTCCTCCCTGGTTACCTACCACATTGTAAAAGTACTCTACACTGGCATGCCTCTGCCTGGGGCGGATCCTGCTACCTGAAATCTCATCCAATCCGATGCCATCAATTAGTAACATTATGCTGGAGACTTTCACAACCCTATTGTTAGCCCAGTTTTCCCAACTGAGCTCCAGACCATGTTTTCAAATGTTTACTGGTCTTCTTCAGTTTAATGTCTCACCGTTTTTCAAATTCAAAGAGACCCCAAAGAATTTCCACCTTCTCTACCACCCAAACCTATTTCTTCTTCTTTGTTCTCTAAATCAGGGAAGGGAACCACATCGCAGTAATATCCCCAAGTTAGAGATTAAGTTTAACCATTTTTTTCTTTCTCTTGTATACCTAAAATATATCCAACACTATATCTTGTTGAAAACCTAACAATCTCTTGAATCCATCCACTTCTTTCCATTCCCACTCCAGTGCTCTAAATGGCCACCATCTTATCTCAACCTATTATTCTTTTTTTTTTCTTTTTTTTGCGGTATGCAGGCCTGTCACTCTTGCGGCCTCTTCCATTGCGGAGCACAGGCTCTGGACGCGCAGGCTCAGCGGCTATGGCTCACGGGTTCAGCCGCTTCGCGGCATGTGGGATCTTCCGGGACCGGGGCATGAACCCGTGTCCCCTGCATCGGCAGGTGGACTCTCAACCACTACGCCACCAGGGAAGCCCTCAACCTATTATTCTTGAAGTATTTTCTCCAGTCTCGTCTGTCCCCCTAAGTATGAGAAGCCTTTCCTGTATATTTTTCCTAATATGGACATCAGCAGCATCCCCCACTAGACCACATCTCTATGTATTTTTACAGCTGTATCTGCATACCTTGTATACACTAGTCTATAGTGTATATTCGTTATTTTTGTAATTATTGTTAAAAATGTATAAAGGACTGCTGAAAATTAAAAGTGATTATTTTGTTAGCCATGACGAAATGTATAAAAGAGAGTTGTATGATACAGAAAAAAAAAAAGACTACAAGGAACAGATCTAGAACCAATGTCGTATGAGCTGATTTGTGCTGACAGCGATTTGAGAATATAATGGAAGGAACTGGAGTCTTGATTTGTATGTGTATGTAGTTCCCAGCTGCCTAAAAGTCATTGAGGCAACAGGGAACTACATACACAGACAAAGCCAAAACTGGACTTGCAGATTGTTAAGACAATCTACCACTCTGAGCACTTGGCACATTAAAAGACCAGAGGGTCAATTACATCAAAGAATCCTTGATGATAAAAGAGATTTTTTCACCTAGATAAAACCTAAAAGGCATCGTGGGATAGTTATTTATTATTGGACCCTGGTTCTAAAATCAAACATGTCCCAACTCAGCCAGATACCAATCTAAACTAGGTATCGATTGATTAAAAAGTGAGAAGCAACAAGACGAAACCAGTCAAATGCAGGGCTTATATACTTTCAGCCTTGAACGCTAAGGTTCTTGAAGAACTTTCTGTTCATATCATCATAAAAATGGAAGAAGCCCCCTAATTTAAGCTGCCTATGGGGAATCATGCAGGGGAGTGTGAGTAAAGTTTTCTAGTCAATAAAATAAAATCAACAAAAAATTAGTCATTAATGTCAAGAATTAATAAATCCATTGACAAATCTATTGAAAATCAGAGTACCACTACTGTTTCTGTGCCTTAAACTTTTATCCTTAGGGCTTTGGATTTGTAATGGCATAACGAACTTGCCCTCACCCCTTTTAAAAATAAGGACTTCCCTCTATGAACACAGGTAGCTAATTCAATTTTGTATCATTTTGTTACTTGTTAGTTATTCACAAGCCTCTTCTATCACCTTCACAGTATGTGAAAGCAGATGCACTGCTCCTTTTTCGTGATGCCCAATTTCATGCACGGGGCCTGGCGCTTAGTAAACATCTAAGCTTTAATGAATAGACTCGCTGATTATATCCAAGCAACCTTTTACTTTAACTTCATTCTACCTGAGATCTTCCCATCCTAAAGAGAAACATTTCTCTGGCCGGGAATTCTCAACCATGGCTGCAAAATTAAAATCACCTAGGAAACAATTTTGAAAAAACAAATTGGCTCATCCCCTACACAAAGTAAATGAGAGAAAGACTAAAAGATCAAAGACAAGCAAGTCTAAGAACTATCCTGGACTGCTTGTTAAAATTCAGATTCCTGGGCCGTACAGCCAGAGAATCTGATTCATTATACTTAGGTGGGGCCTTGGGATCTTCATTTAAAGAAGGACCCTCTAGGTTGTGATCGTTAGCGTTCATGTTGACATGGCAGTGCTGGGTTTAGTCTCCTGCATAATGTGTCTGTGTACAGCTAAGCCCAGATTCAACACTTAAAAGGTTAATAGAGTTTGGCAATGCCTTCACAATAGCCATGACCTAATGATATCGGGGATGGAATCCATTCCAGAAAACCTATATTTTAAATGGAAAATAATGCCTTCTAATAAGCCTCTATTGTCATCAAATGCTAATAATTGATAGCTGGGTTTTGCTATACGAAATTTCATAATTGTTGAATGCTCTCTTGGTGATTTGCTTTATGTTAGTCTCGCTATGCCAAACTCCTTGAGGTTATGAATGGTTAGAAGCATAGAATATGGAATTAGACCTGGATTTTGGTCCCAGCTCTATTACTTTCTAACTCAACCATATGTCCATACAGTCTGCTCCTCTGTAAAATGAATACAAATGCACTTAACTCATAGGGTTGATTGGACATCATTTAGGTGAAATGCTTAGCCCAGCACACGTCAGGCACTCTCTATTGTTTTAAAGCTACCAACTACTTCTTTATAATACTCTGTATACTATTTTGCACCTGGCACGAGACTGGGCATTTTACAGGTATTTACTAAATATTTATAATTGCACAATAGTAAAAGGAACTCACATTTTAAAAATGTTTACTGGACGTACAGTACTGTGCTAATGCTTTGCATTCATTATCAGATTACAACTCACAACAAACTCATAGGAAAGTTGGCAGATAGAAAACTACATTCAGAGAGTTTGGGTAACTTGACTAGAGTCAGAATGTTAATGAGAGGCAGCATTGAGATTGGAACCTACCGCTGACTTCAATGCCAATGTTCTTTCCATTGCACTATACAGTACCAACCTCGAGAGGAGCACATGCCAGGGTTCCATGCATTTAGAGGCTCACTCTGGCCATCTGACTCTGCTTTCCCATGGAGTAAGGAAGTCACAGGGAACACGTTCAAGAGAGCATGACCATTAAAGTCTGCACCCACATTCTAATCCATACTCCAGTTAGCCAGAACCCCAGATTTCCCTACCCAAACATCCCTGGGCCAACTTAAGGCAGAATATGGCATGCCTCAAGGCCTGAGGGAGGGCCAAGATGCAGCATGGTGGACTTAGGAGGTTTATTGTCTTCGTGGTCCCTGGAAGAGCTTGATGGAACAGGGAAGAGAGAAGAGAAAGGGATGAAGCTTCAGCATGACTATCCCTAAGCCATCACATTCTGGGAGTCTTAGTGCATCATACCTGTCCATTTCTTTTTAACAAAACTACCCAGTTAATAATAATTATTATATGGGAAAATAGTTTTTCACACACACATTTCCTCAAGTAATCCATGCATCATATCATTGAGGGAATATAAGCCCCAATTAGGAGATGCGAAAACTTAGAGTCAATACAAGAATGAGAATTTTGTAGAGACATTCTGACTGACCCCAAAGACATGCTTTTTTAAGCACAACCTTCTGTGAGCTTTCTTGAATTTTTGTTTTTGTTTCCAGTAGAAAGCAGAAGTAGAGTGGGAGGACCATGCCTTTTATTCATCCATCCATTCATCCTACTGTCCATCTACCCATTTCTCCATGTTTGTTAAGAACCTATTCTATATTTAGCATTGAGGATAGGATACACACCTAGCCACATGAAACAGACTAACTAGTGCCTTAACAACGGGTGCCTCTCTCTCCTAAAGGGTAAAGTATAAGCTTTTCTCAGGAAAGGGCTTAAGAAAATGAAAAATTATTGCTTTTCAGTGGATCTGCTTATTTACTCAGGTGAGCTGTAAACAAAACATCCAAAAAATAATCACTGAGTAATTCCATTGGCACCAATACCTATCTTTGGTTTGAATATTCGTTTCTATGAAATGATTTTAAAATATCCAATCACACCCAACTTAGGCGAAGCAATTCCCTAAAATAAATCTGTGACAGCTCTGGCCTCACTTGGCTTCTGTGGGGTCTTGCTGTAGGCTGTCCTATCTTAGGACACTGGAAAATATCTCTTGCGCAGATTGGAGACAAACAACTTATGGATTTTCTCTTTTCTAAAATGTATAAGTTGATCAGTATAATAGTTGACCACTAATAGATAATTACCATACTTTATTGGTAATTGTCTAGCTGTCAGACCCCCATCCTAATACTTTACATACATATATTACCTCACATAATGCCTCACAACTACTTCATGGTGTAGTTAGCCTATTATTCTCATTTTACAGATGAATAAACTGAGGCTTCAGAGCTTAAATTGTTGCCTTTCTAGTGATTGGTGGAGGCAAGATTCAAACAGGCATTTTAAATCTAGGGACTTAAATTTATAAGGACTTCACTATACAGTTGCTTACTTAGTTGCAGCTCTAGGAAATATTCTTTCTCCTGAAGAAAACACATATATAATATATACTATTATATAGTAAAATAGTTTATTATATAGATATATATTTCATAGCAGCTGAAGCAGACTAACCATGGGAAAAATAAATATCAGACTTTTATGTTGGTTACCTGGGACACATGAGTAGTGTCATCTTCACATAATTTTGTATTGTACTGTTTTTTCCTATTAAAAGGGTATATGTTGATTTGTAGTTTAAAAAAGAAAACAAAGAAGAAAGAAGAAAAGGAGATGAAAAAGAAAACAAAGAAGAAAAAGAAGAAAGGAAGAAGAGAAGAATACTAACAGGATTAAGCATGTAAGAAATGTCAACACTGATAGTGAAATAAATATGTGACATAAAATATAATATTTTGAAGATATATAGATTGAATGATTTTCTGATAAAAAAGGACAATAAAAATATTGAGGTGTTAGAACACATTTAATTACATTTGAAAAAGAATAAAGCTATTTTGAGGTGTTCCTATTTTCATCCTCTAGCCTGTGATCACCTTAAGATGTTATTTTCACCATAGGTTTCAATAGAAACGCTCAGGGGCAGAATCACAAACTTACCCCATCTTGCTAAAGCTGGAGGTGAAGCTCTTCACTCTGCCCCCCCTCCACTTATCTTCCTCTGTCCAAGGAGAGATATATGATAGGAGGAACCCTTGACTGGTTATCCATGAAATTCAACTTCCTGTCTTCTGTGAAGCTTCTATCTTTCTTATCCCAAATAAGGCATGTGACTGCCGCATCCTTAAAAATGTCCACTGATGGGAAATCACAACTTTCTTTATTCCTACATCCCAGATCCCATCTATACTCACAATTTGAAATGTATTAACTCCTTTGAGCCTCAGGAATTATGTTGGCCGTTTAAACTCATTCTTATGATAAAAGTACATAGTTGACAACTAATACTATGCCTTGCACAAGTAGTCAGTTTATATGGATACACATTTATATCCATTCAGCCGTCAGTAAGTATTGGTCGAAAATGAAGTCACATGGCAAACGGTGTACCATATATATGTATGGTATTATTATTAATCCGGGAAGTAAGTTCTAGTCATCTGATTCCATGCTGTGTTAAAAACAAAGTTTTCATGCAGTTTTGCCACTTCAAGTCCATTTTAACCTCCATCAGAAACTTTATTCTTTGCTTCTACTGACAGTCTGTAGGGTTTGCCACTACATAGGATCAATCTGCCTGTGGTTACTAAAGCATTTAGATTGGCAGTTTCCAACTCTAGTGTATATCAGAACTATAAGGGGCTCTTTTAAAAAAAAATGCCGCTTTGACTCCACCCTAGACCAGTTCAATTAGAATCTCTGAAATACACATGGAGCTTGAATATCGCTATTTAAAAAAATCTTCCAAGGTGCTTCTAATGTAGTCAGAATTGAGAAAGGCTGAGTTAGACAGTTAAGTGGGAAGCAGAGGCTATGGATAGAATCTTTATGGGAAAATGATCTGGATAGGAGCTTTTCTTATCTTGGATTACTAGGCAAAGAAGTTCATTATTCCACAAGGAGATTTGGAACTTGCTCCAAAGCACTTGGAAGACAGATTGAAAGTTGAAATATATGTCAAGTCAGAATCCTCAAAATGTTAGATATTAGATTTAGTGAATTTGGGGCACATTTCAACTGGCCTGCCAACTTTCAATTGCTCTGCAATTATTATCCAAAATGTACTTGAAACCAGCTTAATTTATTCTTTTATCTTCTCTTTGATGTAACTATAGATGGAAGTAGAATGCAATGTAATTGTGTTATTTCAGACAATAAAACAAATCATCTACCACAGGGAAGTAATCAAGCCATTTAAATTTGTCATGGTTGCCTGAACACCTGTCGTTTTTTATTTTTAGGCCTAACTATATCCCCCTAATAATTCTAGTTGAAAAGGAATCATCAACACAGCAAAGTAAATATTTCTTCAAGAAAATAGCATTTAACTGAAGCGTCTAATCAAAAGATAAGCTCAGCATAGAATAGTATGAAAGTTTCTAGGGAATACTCACATTTAAGAGGCATTGGCTTTATTCCTTTCTTTAGAAAAAGAAAGCCTTCTTGATCAAAACCTATTTGCTTGTTTTCTTTTGATAATGAGATTCTTGTTAATTCCCTTTGAAGCAGTGAAAAACATTGAAGGTGGTAATAAATTCTGCAACCAGTGAAGCACTAAAGGCATCTCAAAGACATTATTTTCAGTCATGGGCAAGGGTCCAATGCAAAATTTTACTTATGCATAAATAGAATGCTGTTTCAACCTGTAATATACTAATGGGCAGTGTAGAAATCGGATAGTGAAAGAAAGTTCTAAAGAATGCAGATATGGGACTTCAGAGTCAAACTATTACAATTTATTTAATACCACATAAGTGATTGCTTATGCTTGCAGAGACTAGTTTCTATGTCCTACACCAGGGGTTGGCAAACTATCTGTGAAGAGTCAAATGGCAATTATTTTAGACTTTTTGTTCCATATGGTCTCATCTGCAATTAAACTCTATCATTGTAGTGTGAGAGCAATCATAGACAATAAATACATAAATTGATGGGCTTCTCTGTGTTCCATTAAATTTTATTTGCTAGCAGTGCTCATTGACAGGTGGGTATTAGTTTACCGACCCTGATTCAAATAAACTTTTTTGAAAGTGAAATTCTGCCTCTTGGACCCACATCACTGATCTGGAGATTGATTCTACACAGTTGGCAAGATTTCTGATGAACCTGTCGCTTTCTGGTCAGTTGATTTGAGATTTCCAAAACTTTCTGCTAGCATATTTTAGAAAAATCAGAGGATGGGATAATGCTAAAAGGAAATTTGGCAGAAAAGAGGCCACATTTAAAATAAGTGTGGGGCTTTTAAGGTCGCTTCTAACCCCTTAAAAACTGAGTAAAGAGTAGGGAGACTGTTTGGGCAACACTAACCACAAATTATATGTAAGAGTTTGAAGCCACGAAACAAAAATAGCTAAGTTTTGCAAAAGTTTCCTTTAATATTAACTGACACATTTCTATGGTGTTTGGTAACTGGCACACTCCTTGTACTTCAAAATGCTTTGCATTTTCATTTGTGACAACTTTGTGTTTTAGTATAATGTAATCAAATTTTCCATTTCTCAAGGACCACGCCTCCAGAATTTAGAGAAAAACAAAGTGAACTCAAAATTCTAAAACTGCATCATGTTAGACATTTTCTAAATGTCTTCAGACTGAAAACACACTGCTTGACAGAAATATGATTGAGGCCAGGAGGTGAGATCCCAAGAGCCCAAATTAACTCAGTTCTGTAGAGTAAGCTAGTCCTTAGAAGTATCAAGAAGAGAGAAGGACTTGGCATAGACTTTGCAAAATCATAAACTCTGCTTTTTAAATAATTCCTTTTACATCCCTAATGGATTTCTTCAGGGCCACATTTTCAAAGTCTCAATTTCAGGTCACTGAAAGGGTTCTGTAATGCTGAAACGCATTTCCAAGACACAGAAATGGTTTAGGACCAGAGTTTTTGTGTGTGATTAACTTTTGTGGGGCATATACCCTTTTATGGACCTGTAAAAGAGAGGCTGAGTGAAATTAAATTATATTATTAACTGCTTTCTTCAATTCTTTCTTTGAGGGACTTATTTATCAAACAGGATTTAATAAAGCAGTCTTTTTTATGTAAACAACAAATGTAGTGGTAGAGTGCCTATTCCCCAAAATAGGAATTGGGACAAGAGGAATAAAAAGGATACACAATTCTGGTTCTAGTTTTCCCTTTCTGGGGTGGAATCGTCCAACTCATCCCTTATTTTTCTCAAAACAAACAAACAATAAAACATGTAACTTAGTCTTAATAATGGAGGCAATTGGGAAAGTTGAGGAATACAAAATCAAATTTGTGAACCCGAGTGGTCTGAACTGAGAATTCAATAAATGTTAGCTATTAAAATTTTTATTAAAAGCATAATAATATTAATTATTTTTATCAATAATGTAGATACACAAATGACATATTGGGAAAGAACTGTTTTTCTCAGAAGGAAAAGAAAAATAAAAGAAAATATATGTAAAATAATGTGGCTTTAAAGTCAAAACCATTGTATCTTCACTATTTTGAATTTGTCTGAAACCAGTACACTAATCGATAAAGAAGTAAAAACACACTATTCAGCTTTCTCCTCTGAGGAGTTTAAGCTATGAAACTGCTAGAAGAGGAAAACAACTCTTCTATGCATTCACTAAAACTTTCTGTCCCTTAGCAAAAAAAGAAAGAAGAATATGGGCATGGGAAAGCAGCACATGGATTTACACTCACACACACACACGCACACAAATATTAGAGTCTTGCAATTGAAAAGAAGTAAAAAATGTATGGAAATTTGGAACCCAAAAATAAAAGCTAAAATATTATAACCAGTGATTGGGTGGCTACTAAGAAAATAAAAATATTTGAAATTGAAGACCTGTATAGTTGCAACTAGAACAGATGCAATGGTTTGATGATATTCTGTCCTTTTCCTTTAGGCTGATATTTCTATTCCATAAATTTCTTGACTGGAACTCAAGGACAAATGGGTAAATCTAATACAAGATGACTTGATCCAAGGAAAGTATGGTTAAATAATAATACTTGTGCCAAATGCTTAAAGGAAGCTTATAAAACAAATATTTTAAAATGTAGGACATTTTCCATAGCCATGGAATAGCTGGACAAAATTTCCAGGTATCAAATAAGATAAAGAACCATAAAAAGCATTTGTTTTGCAAACATGTTTGTGGTCATGTTTTTAGGATCAATGAATAAAAAGATAAACGGTAAAAAGAAAAACTTAATACATATATTTGTTTCATTGGATACAGAGTTTAAATGCTTAATGAACCTTAATTAATCAATTAAAATATGGAAAGTAAAGATCATCAACTCCAGGCAGGGAATCCCTCTAAATTCTACACTAAATTTTCCATTTTGTGACACACTAAGAAGGCATGAAATGAAATGATGATGGACTTCCATGGATGCATGCTCGTAAACATCCAAAGAACCATTAAGAAACTAATGGAGAGTTCAAACCATTAGTATTACGTTTAGAGACTGAGACTGTAATTTTTCTAAAGACCCTATGTCTAATTAAAAACTCCTTTTTCCTTTTTGCCTCTACTGTGTCCCCAGTTCTAACAATTATAATCTTGATCCAGGTGATGTTACCTGTTCATGATTCTTGATTTTTTTAATGGTCTAATGGTTAGCACAGAAATATTTCACTCTGATCTGCACCCCAAGCATGGCAAATCCAGGCATCATGACTCAGCAAAAAGGATCCGAGTCTCCTTTTCTAAATGTTACTTATTAACGCAAAAGTCAATTATTATTGTGTGATAAATACATCTTGCTGTATATTGCTAAGCCAGCATGAACAGATAGCTTGTAGATAATGTTTGACTGGAAAATAAATTAGAAATCATCGTCATTTATTTACCAATTTAATATCATTTCTCTTGGAACAAGTACCCCAAATTTTGAAAAGCTTTCAGATCCTTAGATTAATAATACATGTGACGAAAATAAACATTAAATGAGAGGCCCTTGAGGTGGAAGAGGTGTATTATAGTACTTCTTGTATATGCCTTGGTGTTCACAGCAAGGTGGTTACCTGCAATCTGGTCCCTAGAGGTTTCATTCATTTCATATTGGAGCTTCCACTTCCTTTTTTTGAAATTATCTTCTATATTCTACTCACAACTATAAAAGCCTGCATCCCTCCCATTCACCACAATTCTTATCTTACAACATTGGAAAATGACAACCGTGCTCTTTTGCTCTGAGCTACTATGACATCAATTAATAAGTTATTTGTTAGGTGATAACCTAATTTCATTCCCATAATGGACTCTGTAGTATTTTGAATTTCATGTTCCATTGTTCTTCCATTAAGTGCAAATTTTATTACTTCATTGTATATCAAGAGATGAAAGAACCTCCTAAAATGGATTAATTAGTTATTCAGGAAACTTATCAAAAGTATCTGTTTCTTGTTCTCTCAAAATGTTGTGAATTATAAACAAGTCTGGATATAGAAGTCATGAGTCCATGATTCCTCAGAAAATTTTCTTTATCTCCCACTAATAGTGGTCCCCTCATGTGATATAGATAAGAAAGTACAGCTAATTTTTTTAAATCTAAGGCATTTTCCTGTCATTTCTTCAAGCCTAGCTAGATTGGGATTGATAACCTCACTGATTTACCATTTCATTCTCATAAATTAATCATTCTGATATAAATGTCTGTCCATATGTATTTTTCTTTTCCATGGGTACCTTATTGCCTATGAAATAAAGTCTAAATTCTTTAGCAGCTTCCCTTGTCCTCTGTCTTCTTCTCTTTCTCGTTAATATCAATCACTATGAATCTCTCTACTACCACTTTTCATTTCAAATTCCCTCAAAATAATCTACGCCATTGCCTCCTGCCCTGCTGGTTAATTTTCTCCCTCCATGGTAATGCAGTCTCCTCTTCCCTTTTCACTGCACTCACACCAACATATACAATCATTCACTAAAACTTTTCTTGCTAGAGCGATCACTAACTTCCCAATTCCCAAATTCAGTGACTATTTTTAAATTTCTTAGATGGTTATATTTGTATTTATGCCCTTTGTAAGACTCTTTTTGTCTGACTCTTGTAAATATCCTCTTCATTTTTTTCTTCTTTATCTTCTTGTTCATCTGCTTCTTTAAACCTCAGGAACTTAACCCATGCCAATTTCTATTTCAAAGGCTCTGCCTTCACCCCTCCTTGCATGGTAGAAATTCATTCTTCTCTTCTCCCTTTAAAAGCCACTACTATAAAGAAGCCTCTCAGGCTAGAAAAAAGTCCCTCAATTATCTGATCCTGAAATTTTACTTGATAGCACTTATCACAACTGTAATTAAACAATTATTTGTCCTTTGTCTTCCCTTTTTAGCCTGAGACTTATCTTCAAAGTGATAGCACCAGGGTCTAGCATAGAGCCTGGCACATCATAAAGACTCTAGGTATATTTCCATAGAGAACCATAAAGATGCTACCAGAAAACTACTAGAGCTAATCAATGAATTTGGTAAAGTAGCAGGATACAAAATTAATGCACAGAAACCTCTGGCATTCCTATATACTAATGATGTAAAATCTGAAAGTGAAATCAAGAAAACACTCCCATTTACCACCGCAACAAAAAGAATAAAATATCTAGGAATAAACCTACCTAAGGAGACAAAAGACCTGTATGCAGAAAATTATAAGACACTGATGAAAGAAATTAAAGATGATACAAATAGATGGAGAGATATACCATTTCTTGGATGGGAAGAATCAACATTGTGAAAATGACTCTACTACCCAAAGCAATCACTCTAGGTATATTTCTTTAATGGATTTTTGAAGAAATAATTTTCTCTTCCTTGCCACACCTATCAAATGTTGCTATTTCTCACAGTCCTATCCTTTACCCACTGAGTACTGGGTGGTCCCACTCTCTCACTTTTCACTCTAAATTTTATATTGATTACAGAAAGATAAATATCGCTAGTCCAGAAATCCTTCCTGCTGGAGAACTCTACTTGGATTTCTCATCAGTATTGTAGAACCAAATTGAAAGGGAGTCACTTATGTCAAGGACAAAATGGAGACAGCCAACACAAGGCACATGAAGAAAACTTAACCTAACCTTACAGAAATTTACAGGTCTATTCTAAGAAGTCAGCAGAGATTACCAGCCAATCTCCAAACAGTAAGTCTGTTCACACCATCTCTGAACTTGTTCACGTGACTCAGTTACCCTAATCCAAAAAGATAAAAAGAACAGTAGGCAACCAATCAGCTAAAAAAGCCAGATAAGTTTTGCATTTACCCCATAAAAATCCCTGAGTCTGTGCGCAACTCAGAACTTGAGTTTCCCAGCTTGCAATTTGAAAGCCTTGCAATAAACTCATCTTTCCACTTTGCATTATTCAGTGTGCAGATTTTGGTTTTTGACAGTATTCGAACTTCATATATCTAACACTTAGTGAAGATATAACCTTCCTCCCCTAGCCGCTCCCCCCCCAGAACAGCATGTTCTACCTCAGCTGCTAACTATAAACATTATTTTCTAACCCTCACCCACCTCCATATTTCTACTAGTTAACAAATCTAAGAAATCTGGACTCCCTCTCCTCTCCCACCATCCAGTGAGAAACCAAGTCCAGATAACTCAGCTTGATTTTGTTTTAATTGGACCCTTCAACACATCCCACCTATAGTTTCCATTAATCCTCTCTTCACTGCAGTAATGAAGCACCCTCCTTAATTTTTCGTCTTCTGGCATGCAAACAACCTACCCAAAATTCAAATCTGAGTCCACTCAGTTACTTGACAATGTTAATACTTCATCATCATCTATAAGCTAAATTCAACAGGTCAACAAGCTCTACAAGGTCTTTAATCATTGTCTTAGTTTGTCTTTAGCAATCTCCAAATTCCCTGTTTTGCTCCAGCACCATCAAACCACTTGCATTTCCATCATATGTGATGTTGCTTGTTCCTTGACCTTGCTGTACATTGTGATGGAAAAGCTGATGGATCCCCTCCTTCTACCTGGATAACTCCTGTTCATCTATTAGAGCTCAACCCAGGCTTCACTTCATAAAAGAAGCAAATGTGATTTCCCCTCCCTCAACCACACTGCCCAGGTCTATTGCCTTTATCTCTGCTTATATTGTATGCACTGTCTCTTCCATTAAATACATCATATTACATTTGCAATACTGTAATACAGTACTCCTTGAAGGCGAAGACCGTTCTTATTCTTCATATTTCTGACAACTTTACTCACTGTCGGCAGATAGCAAGCACTCAATGAATGTTTCACAAATGAACAAATAAATGTATTTAGGAATGAAAAGAAACTGAAAAGGGTCAAAGACTTAAAACTAACCACTCATGCCATGTTAAAAAGTCTACAACTAAGGCCCTATTCTCAAGTCTATCACTCATGCCTTTATATGGCGAGACAACTTTCCCACTGTATTTCAGTGCTGGTCCATATTGACCATTAATTCTCTCATGTACCCATCTATTTTCTTCTGATATCTTCACTTTGGCTGCATTCGTTGTATATTAATGGTAATGCTTTTATTAAGTATGAAAAATAATTAATGAAAATTGAAGGATGGATGCTTAAATTTCTCAGGAGTACTTGGTTGGTTAATTATTTTTTTTAAATTCAGGATTGTTCACTTGAGACTCCAATTTTCAAAAGTTAAGCCTCTAGATTTTGCGGGTATGCCTTATGTTTTTTTCTCTCTTTTTTCTACTTCGCAAGCAAAAAATTATTGCCTAGTGTTTACCTCTTAAGTAGTTTAGACAGCTTTAGTGTGTTGTATTCTAAGGAAGATAAATATTGACTTCATGAAAACAGTTTATATGTTTTCATGTAAACAGTTTAGTGTGTGTATTCTAAGAAAGATAAAAGTGACTTCATGAAAGCAGTTTATACCTTTTCATGTAAGTACAACAACTGAGATTGTTAAACGGGATTTTTTTTAGTGGAAAGGGATTGGAACATGATTTTTTAGCTAATGTGTTTTTCATAAGTATATCCATCAATGACATTTGATTGGAATATAAAAGTAAATCATAATGCAACCTTAAAAATAAAATACCTAAACCTGATTGATTATGATAAAACTAGTTTGAGTGATTCATTTTCATCTTTGAATGCCAGCTGATCTATAATGCTTTCCATTTGAAGTGCCTCTGTGAAATTCAATATGTCAATATTCAAACATTGCCATATTAACTAATCCAGTGCTTCAAAGGCATTGGCCTACCCATTTCATTAGTCCACTCGAAGGGACAAATAAGACTAACACCCAATTACCAAATTGTATCCCCAAAGAGGAGCCTGTTTTCCAGACCATGACCTACTAGAACATAAGAGGTGAAATATTCTGAGGAGACTGTTAACAATTTTCTATTCTGAATAATACATGTCATTGCTAAATCACCTGTAAACTACAATTCTCTTCTTTCACTCTTAGTTTTCTAATTTTTGTGCATTGGAAAGAGTTTAATTTCTTCATCTTGAAAGTGGAGATAGTATTTACTTTATAGGGCTTTGTAAGGACTGGAGAAGATGAGTGTAGATAAGGTAACTATAGTAACATGATCATTGCCATCCCCTGACAATAATTCCTCCTGGAGGGCAAGTTGTGCCTTCTGTACTTCTGTTGCACTCTACAGAGTGCTATCTGGAAACTTTTGTAGGGAATTTGACATTACAAGCATTTGTTCTTGTTATGACCTTGCCCAACTTAGAAGCAAATGTTCTGGCCACTGCTTATTAATGGCCAATGTTATCTGGCATTGCCATTAACAATGAGCTAAGAACATTAATATGAATCATGGAATCAAGGTGATATTACCAGATGATAAGTTTTGTAGGAGGAGGGTGACCAACCATTCTGGTTTGCCTTGAATTAAATGGTTTCTGGGCTACAGGATGTCCACTGCTAAAACCAGAAAAGTCTGGGCAAACCAAAGTGAATTGGTCATCGAATCACATAGGGCTTAACTTTGTTTTGTTCACTGTTGTATAACCAGAGTCTTGAATACGGCCTGGAATTAAGTAGGTTTCTCAAATGATATTCACTATGTGCATGAATCCATTCCAACATAAAAATAATCTATGTTTTACACTTTTACCATTTACTTTTTTTTCCCAGTGATTAGTTTTCTTTCTATTTTATGTTTATGGCTTCAAAATATTAATAGTTCTACATGCAGACAAGTGAACTATTCAGGGAATATTTAATTCATTAATTAAAATACAGTCACATACAATTCTTTCTAGGCTCAACACATAAGAAAACAGGTGAAAGCACTTTCTGAGCCATAAAGCACAGAGTTTTTATTTTTGAATTATCTTATGAATACCTAATGGTATCCCACTAATTTCCACAAGCCCAGTTTATTTCTGACATTAATCTAATTGTAGATTTTTACACCTTAACATCAGTGCTTCCTCTGATTACTAATATGGCTTTTAAATAACTATCAAAAGTCACTTTCAGTATTTATTACAAATTGAATTTTATAAGAGTTTAATGTTAATGTCAATAAATTGAAACGATGTTGGCCAAAAAATGAGATTTTTATCTCTTTAGCACACACTGTCTGATGAATAACCTATATATATATTTACTTTCATAAAATTATATAGATATAAATATATATTCTATATCTTTTTAAGCATTTTTCAATATTGTGAATTTCCTGCTTTCTTCCTTTTTCTTCAAGGTAGAAGTTACATTAATCATAATAAAATATCAGATCTCTTAAGTGGAGTTCAAGAATAGAAATAAAAAGAGGCACCACTCCTACAATGCCTAGGAAATAATTTATTCACCTATATGAGTTGCTCCCAATATTGATAGGATTGAACTCCGGATTGCATAACTAAATGTTGTGTAGAAGTGACAGATTCTCATTTTATAGTACTTCTAGAAAACTTGAAAACATGCTGAGGAAAGAAAGTCAGGGAAAAAATATACTTCCACATAGAATAAAGATATTCTATTCTATTAGAATATCTATATTCTAATAGAGTATTCTATTTTCTATTCTAAAAAACCAAAGTGCAATTGAGCTCATAAAGGCTAGCATTAACTTTTTAAGAGTGACTTATTTGCAAGACTCTTGAAAAACTTTTAGGTGAGAATACATAGCTACATGACATTTTTATGGTCAGAATTAACAAAAGTTCATTGTTTTTTAAAAGTTCACTTATGTTAAGAAATATCTTTACGAGCATGAGTTAGTCTGCTTGAGAGCTGTTGGAAAGAGAAACTTTATTACTTCTCTCTTTCATTTTGTAAAACTTTATTTTTTAAAAAATAGAACTAGCCATAGGACGAGGAAGTCCAATTCAACATTTGACTTTTGAGGCATTTTACAAATTCTGTTATAGTTAATTATTTTCATAACGATTCCATTAGTAAAGAAACCCTTGATTTCCGTAGTATTACAAATTATTTGATTTAAAATTTTATAGTAGCTACCATAAAAAAGTATATACCAGAAAATACATCATAATTACTCTTGTGTATGTTTTAATATATTTAGTTCAATTGAGGCTTCATTTATTTTTCTCAGAATTATACACTGTACAAAACTAGCAACTGTGTTTAAACAGAAATTAAGTTCCACTTGGGGGACTTCCCTGGTGGTCCAGTGGTTAAGATTTCATGCTTCCACTACAGGGGACGCGGGTTCCATCCCTAGTCGGGAAACTAAGATCCTGCTTACCGCGCAGTGTGGCCATAAAAAAAATAAAGAAGAGAGAGAAATTAAGTTCCAGTTTATTTTTATCACTTTTAACGTGGAACTAAGGGCTGCAAAGTAAGGAGATTTACTAATTGTAATTCAGAAGCCTTACTGATATATAGACATAATAGATGGTAAGGATTCCCATAATGGATGGGCTTCGGTCATGATCTCCTAGAGCTGAGCTGGGTGGATATTCTGCTAAGTTCCCAGAGTTGCAGAACTTAAATCAGAATGGGTTTTGTTGCCACCACAGAGACCAGCCCCTCTCCTTCAGACAGCGTTGAATCTTCTCTTTTACCCGAGTAAAAAGCCATATATTAACTACTTCTGCCAACCAGATAAAGATGGGATTGATGCCATTGGGACAAATTCAAATTCAGCATCAAATATCTAATAAAAGGTAGCATTAATAACCTGAAAAATGGAATGAAATTACTGGAACAAATACTGAAAGATAAGTCTTCATGGTCTGGAGTTTTGTGAAGGTTTGTTTTCTGTATTTTGCTCAGGACATATATGAGTATCCTCATTTAGTGTGCATTAACAAAATTTATGAAATGGAAAGATTTTCCAATATCATGTGCTTCCATTTAAATAGATTAATACATTGTCTGTCCTGTAGCAACCCCCTCCCCTTCTTTTTTTCTTTTTATTTATTCTGGGCAGAAGCAAAAAAGAACAGTAGTTTTCTCACTGCCGCTAAACACTTATTATACCATTTAATTATATAATTTTATATGTAATTTGTATATTTTCTCAATGTTAAGAAAGGTTGAAATTTCAGAAGTTTTTTTTAAAAAAATAAGTTTATTTATTTATTTGTTTTTGTCTACGTTGGGTCTTTGTAACTGCACGCAGGCTTTCTCTAGTTGCGGCGAGTGGGGACTACTCTTCGTTGCAGTGTGCGGGCTTCTCATTGTGGTGGCTTCTCTTGTTGCAGAGCATGGGCTCTAGGCACACCCACTTCAGTGCTTGTGGCACATGAGCTCAGTAGTTGTAGCTCATGGGCTCTAGAGCACAGGCTCAGTAGTTGTGGCACACGGGCTTAGTTGCTCTGGGTCATGTGGGATCGTCCTGGACCAGGGCTCGAACCTGTGTCCCCTGCATTGGCAGGCAGATTCTTAACCAATGCGCCACAAGGGGAGCCCAGAAATTTCAGAAGTTTTGTTGGCAGCACTTAAAAAAAACAAAATGATAGGAACTGGTATGTGTTGTAAGAATGCTTCATTTAGTACCTAAATTTGGATCTTAATTGACAGTGCACTATCAGTAATTCTAGGAAGTTTCTTTTTTCTCTCCTAGAGCCAGATGTATCTTATTTTATGCCCTGGAAAGACAACAGAATCACAGCTGATTTCTATCTAAAACAGAGTTTGTAGGAATTCATATTTCTTCTTATGGCAGAGGAGAAAAAATACAAGGTACCTTGATGTTTTAAGGCAACTGTTTAGACTCATTTTTATCTGAAGTAGCTTTTGTACAGAAATCACTTCCTAATCAAATATAAGGATATGTATATTTTTGGGGGGAGAGATATCTTTATAAGAGATTTGACTCTGTGAAAATCCATATTATGAGAAAAGGACAAATGGCTTCCTAAAAGACTATGACTCCTCACTCAGGCATTCACGTTACATCTGTGATATTTAACGACATAATTATCTTCAATATTCTTATTAAAACCAGTAAGACAAAGCACTAAATAAACAATTAAACACATTATTTAAAACTTACATTGCAGAGGACAGACAGCAGAAGCAAGAAGAACTACAATCCTGCAGCCTGTGGAACAAAAACCACATTCACAGAAAGAGAGACAAGATGAAAAGGCAGAGGGCTATGTATCAGATGAAGGAACAAGATAAAACCCCAGAAAAACAACTAAATGAAGTGGAGATAGGCAACCTTCCAGAAAAAGAATTCAGAAAAATGACAGTGAAGATAATCCAGGACCTTGGGAAAAAAATGGAGGCAAAGATCGAAAAGATGCAAGAAATGTTTAACAAAGACCTAGGAGAATTAAAGAATAAACAGAGATGAACAATACAGTAACTGAAATGAAAACGACACTAGAAGGAATCAATAGCAGAATAACTGAGGCAGAAGAACGGATAAGTGACCTGGAAGACAGAATGGTGGGATTCACTGATGCAGAACAGAATAAAGAAAAAAGAATGAAAAGAAATGAAGACAGCCTAAGAGACCTCTGAGAAAACATTAAACGCAACAACATTTACATTATAGGGGTTCCAGAGGAGAAGAGAGAGAGAAAGCACCCGAGAAAATATTTGAAGAGATTATAGTCGAAAACTTCCCTAACATGGGAAAGGAAATAGCCACCCAAGTCCAGGAAGTGCAGAGAGTCCCATACAGGATAAACCCAGGGAGAAACAGGCTGAGACACATAGTAATCAAACTGGCAAAAATCAAAGACAAAGAAAAATTATTAAAAGCAAGGGAAAAATGACAACATACAAGGGAACTCCCATAAGGTTAACAGCTGATTTCTCAGCAGAAACTCTACAAGCCAGAAGGGAGTGGCATGATATACTTAAAGTGATGAAAGGGAAGAATCTAGAGCCAAGATTACTCTACCCAGCAAGGATCACATTCAGATTCAATGGAGAAATCAAAAGCTTTACATACAAGCAAAAGCTAAGAGAATTCAGCACCACTAAACCAGCTCTACAACAAATGCTAAAGGAACTTCTCTAACTGGGAAACACAAGAGAATAAAGGACCTACAAAAAAAAAAAAACCCAAAAAATTAAGAAAATGGTAATAGGAACATACATATTGATAATTACCTTAAACGTGAATGGATTAAATGCTCCAACCAAAAGACAGAGGCTCACTGAATGGATACAAAACAAGACTTATATATATGCTGTCTAAAAGAGACCCACATCAGACCTAGGGATGCCTACAGACTGAAAGTGAAGGGATGGAAAAAGATATTCCATGTCAATGGAAATCAAAAGAAAGCTGGAGTAGCAATACTCATATCAGATAAAATAGACTTTAAAATAAAGAATGTTACAAGAGAAAAGGAAGGACACTACATAATGATCAGGGGATCAATACAAGAAGAAGATAGAACAATTATAAATATATATGGCACCCAACATAGGAGCACCTCAATACATAAGGCAACGGCTAACTGCTACAAAAGAGGAAATCGACAGTAACACAATAATAGTAGGGAACTTTAACACCTTACTTACACCAATGGGCAGATCATTGAAAATGAAAATAAATAAGGAAAAAGAAGCTTTAAATGACACAATAGACCAGATAGATTTAATTGTTATTTATAGGACATTCCAACCAAAAACAGCAGATTACACTTTCTTCTCAAGTGCACATGGAACATTCTCCAGGATAGATCACATCTTCGGTCACAAATCAAGCCTCAGTAAATTTAAGAAAATTGAAATCATATCAAGCATCTTTTCTGACCACAACACTATGAGATTAGAAATGAATTACAGGGAAAAAAACGTAAAAAACACAAAAACATGGAGTCTAAACAATACGTTACTAAATAACTAAGAGATCACTGAAGAAATCAAAGAGGAAATCAAAAAATACCTAGAGACAAATGACAATGAAAATATGATGATCCAAAATCTATGGGATGCAGCAAAAGCGGTTCTAAGAGGGAAGTTTATAGCTATACAAGCCTACCTCAAGAAACAAGAAAAATCTCAAATAAGCAATCTAACCTTACACCTGAAGAAACTAGAGAAAGAAGAACAAACAAAGCCTAAACTTAGCAGAAGGAAAGAAATCATAAAGGTTAGAGCAGAAATAAATTAAATAGAAACAAAAAAAATAGCAAAGATCAATAAAACTAAAAGCTGGTTCTTTGAGAAGATAAACAAAATTGATAAATCATTAGCCATACTCATCAGGAAAAAGACAGAGGGGACTCAAATCAATAAAATTAGAATAAAAAAAGAGAAGTTACAACAAACACCACAGAAATACAAAGCATCCTAAGAGACTACTACAAGCAACTCTATGACAATAAAATGGACAACCTGGAAGAAATAGACAAATTCTTAACAAGGTATAACCTTCCAAGACTGAACCAGGAAGAAATACAAAATATGAACAGACCAATCACAAGTAATGAAATTGAAACTGTGATTAAAAATCTTCCAACAAACAAAAGTCCAGGACCAGATGGCCTCACAGGTGAATTCTATCAAACATTTAGAAAAGAGCTAACACCCATTCTTCTCAAACTCTTCCAAAAAATTGCAGAGAAATGAACACTCCCAAACTCATTCTGTGAGGTCACCATCACTCTGACACCATAGCCAGACAAAGATACTACAAAAAAAAGAAAATTACAGACCAATATCACTGATGAATATAGATGCAAAAATCCTCAATAAAATACTAGCAAACAGAATTCAACAACACATTAAAAGGATTATACACCATGATCAAGTGGGATTTATCCCAGGGATGCAAGAATTCCTCAATATATGCAAATAAATCAATGTGATACACCATATTAACAAATTGAAGAATAAAAACCATATGATCATCTCAATAGACGCAGAAAAAGCTTTTGACAAAATTCAACACCCATTTATGATAAAAACTCTCCCGAAAGTGGGCATAGAGGGAACCTACCTCAACATAATAAAGGCCATATATGACAAACCCACAGCAAACATCATTCCCAATGGTGAAAAACTGAAAGCATTTCCTCTAAGATCAGGAACAAGACAAGGATGTCCACTCTCGCCACTATTATTCAACATAGTTTTGGAAGTCCTAGCCATAGCAATCAGAGAAGAAAAAGAAATAAAAAGAATACAAATTGGAAAAGAAGTAAAACTGTCACTGTTGGCAGATGACATGGTAGTATACGTAGAGAATCCTAAAGATGCCACCAGAAAACTACTAGAGCTAATCAATGAATTTGGTAAAGTTGCAGTATACAAAATTAATGCACAGAAATCTCTTGCATTCCTATACACTAACGATGAAAAATCTGAAAGAGAAATTAAGGAAGCACTCCCATTTACCATTGCAACAAAAAGAATAAAATACTTAGGAATAAACTTACCTAGGGAGACAAAAGACCTATAGGCAGAAAACTATAAGACACTAATGAAAGTAATTAGAGATTATACCAACAGATGGAGAGACATACCATGTTCTTGGATTGGAAGAATCAATATTGTGAAAATGACTATACTACCCAAAGCAATCTACAGATTCAATGTAATCCCTATCAAATTACCAATGGCATTTGTTACGGAACTAAAACAAAAAATCTTAACATTTGTGTGGAGACACAAAAGACCCCGAATAGCCAAAGCAGTCTTGAGGGAAACAAAAGGAGCTGGAAGAATCTGACTCCCTGACTTCAGACTATACTACAAAGCTACAGTAATCAAGACAATATGGTACTGGCACAAAAACAGAAACATAGATCAGTGGAACAAGATAGAAAGCCCAGAGATAAACCTATGCACCTATGGTCAACTAATCTATGACAACGGAGGCAAGGATATACAATGGAGAAAAGACAGTCTCTTCAATAAGTGGTGCTGGGAAAACTGGACAGCTACATGTAAAAGAATAAAATTAGAACACTCCCTAACACCATACACAAAAATCAACTCTAAATGGATTCAAGACCTAAATGTAAGACCGGAAACTATAAAACTCTTAGAGGAAAACATAGGAAGAACACACTTTGACATACATCACAGCAAGATCTTTTTTGATCCACCTCCTAGAGTAGTGGAAATAAAAACAAAAACAAACAAATGGGAGCTAATGGAACTTCAAAGCTTTTGCACAGCAAAGGAAACCATAAACAAGACGAAAAGACAACCCTCAGAATGGGAGAAAATATTTGCAAATGAATCAATGGACAAAGGATTGATCTCTAATATATATAAACAGCTCATGCAGCTCCATATTAGAAAAACAAACAACCCAATCCAAAAATGGGCAGAAAACCTAAATAGACATTTCTCCAAAGAAGACATACAGATGTCCAAGAAGCACATGAAAAGCTGCTCAACATCACTAATTATTAGAGAAATGCAAATCAAAACTACAATGAGGTATCACCTCACACCAGTTAGAATGGGCATCATAGAAAATGTACAAGCAATAAATGCTGGAGAGGGTGTGGAGAAAAGGGAACCTTCTTGCACAGTTTGTGGGAATGTAAATTGATACAGCCACTATGGAGAACAGTATGGAGGTTCCTTAAAGAACTAAAAATAGAATTACCATATGATCCAGCAATCCCACTACTGGGCCTATACCCAGAGAAAACTGTAATTCAAAAGGACACATGCACCCCAATGTTCCTTGCAGTACTATTTACAATAGCCAGGTAATGGAAGCAACCTAAATGCCCATCGACAGACGAATGGCTAAAGAAGATGTGGTACATATATACAATGGAATATTACTCAGCCATAAAAGGGACGAACTTGGGTCATTTGTTGAGACGTGGATGGATCTAGAGACTGTCATACAGAGTGAAGGAAGTCAGAAAGAGAAAAACAAATATCATATATTAACGCATATATGTGGAACCTAGAAAAATGGTACAGATGAACCGGTTTGCAGGGCAGAAATTGAGACACAGATGTAGAGAACAAACGTATGGACACCAAGCGGGGAAGCGGCAGGGGATGTGGGTGGGGATGGGATGAATTGGGCGATTGGGATTGACATGTATATACTGATGTGTATAAAATTGATGACTAATAAGAACCTGCTGTATAAAAATATAAATTAAAAAATAAAAATAAATTAAAATAATAAAAAAATAAAAATCACATTGCCTCAAAGCACCACACTGCTCATAAGCACTCATCTGAATCTTTTATTTATGTAAGTATGTTGAAGATTATCCCAAGAGGATAAAATATTCAGGTTTTTTTGTGTTTTTTTTCCACCTTGATCAATATTTACCTTGGAAATGTTGGATAACTTGGGGCCATCCACTTAATTATTTTTTTTCATGTTTCAGTAAATCCTGTTCTCTAAATGTTTCTTTCCTTTTCTTTCTTCTATGTAAATAACCCTTCTATTGTCAAGTTATTTCCCAACAGATCTATATTCAGAATTTCATAGTATGTAGGTTTTAAATAATATCCTGATTTTTAACTCTTTGATTATAAGGCCTAAAACCAATCATGGACTAGCAACATTTTCTTCCTCAAAAAAAGCATTGATCAATGTTCCAATCTAAAGTTCTAATTACCTATTTCAATCTTTGGAAAAGATGATATTTGATTCCAGAATATTCAGAATATGAGAGAAGATGATTAAAGCTCTATCAGGGCCTATGTGTATGAATTATACCAAATTCTTCTAATATTTTGTCACCACAGATGTGTTTGGACACTTTCAAAAGAATTTAGAAGATTGAGGTGATAGCCAGGTATAAAAGAGTAAGATTCTGGAATAGAAAAAACTGTTGGAGAAGCTTCTTTCTAAAGCATTCTTTGATGTTTTCCCAAAGTAAACTGCATAACTTTAGTAGGAAATATATATATACATACTAAAATTGTCATGAGGTTATTTCAACTTGGTTAATTGTAAGTGGCATATTTTTGATGCACATGAGTATTTAAGAATACTGCCACTTGGTTGCCTTTGTTTAGAATAAAAAGAGCGACAGAAATAGAAGTGTGTTTTGCTACAAGGATAGACCAGATATTTAAATAGTCACATGGGCTTTCTGCTGTACCGAGGAAGTCCACTTTGTGTGATGGACTCTAACTAGTGCAGCTACCTTATTGAGGCACCCAAAGCCAAGTACATGATTCAGAACAAATACAGACACTGCTAATCATACACATTTAGAATTCATTTTAGTGTCCTTTAAATGATACAATTATAAAACTATACCTTTCGTCCCCAAAACCTGCAGTGAGGAACTTTTGTCAAAAGGATTTCTAAATTGACTGTAAAAGTCAAGTTTGGCTTAACCAATCTTTCATCAATATATGTATAGTTTTAAAAATAATTTCTAATATGTATTCATTAGGGCAACTATAATCTCTTACAGGACTGAATTGTATGCTTGACTTTCTTACCTAAATTTTTAGTTCAAGTTCACCTTTCATTCTGGTAGAATTTATCTAACTGCTCAGCCACCCCTCACAGTTGAAAGGAATTGTGTGCTGGAGCTAACTCCTTAAGAATTATAAGTTCAAATGAAAGAAGGCTTCCAATCAGCAAAGACAGAGCTTGGAGAACACAAACCAAGTAGAGAAGGCAGGATTCTTTCCCTTATGGATTTATACCAGTCTTCTTTGCATTAGCACTAGATATTCCTTGGTGAGTTGTTTGGTTGGTTGGTTTCTAAGCTGATCTACAGCTTAGAAATATATTAAGTACATTCAATATTGAATAGCTTGACAAATGACAGCCAGCATGGCTTTTCCCTTTTCTTGAGTCTTCTCTACAGTAAAAGCAAATGTGAACTGTGTTCCTAACAAAGGGAGGTAGGAAATGAGGGAGAAAAAAGCCCCTAAAATATGGTGATCAAAAAATAGAGGCAAGATCCTTGTGTGGTCTCATTCATTTGCTATCTCTTCCTCCTAGTTCTCTGACCTATTTTGCTAGTAATGATTGGTTTTTCACACCTGGAGATCACAAAACCCTGGTGTGAGGTCCAGCCTGCGGAGTTATGTGTGAGTATCCAAGCTGCTCATTCATCAGGAGCTGAAGTTTTCCCTAGCTTAGTCAACTCTTGTCTCACCAATGAGGTGGCAGTTTTCAAGGGCCAGTAATAAGAGATGTATATTTTCACTATGCTTCACATAGATAAAGACAGAAGTCAGACACATACTATATTAAAATATCAGAAGAGTGCTGAGGTGCCAGTAACCAGAAAGTTCCTTTTTAACTTGGAAGCTAGTGTATGTTTCATACCAAAAAATTCCTCCAGTTCCCTGAAGTACCTTTAGTGAATTACCAGTGAATTACTACCTCTTGGTAAGCATCCAACTGTCACAACAAATCCATACACTTCTTTACAGCCCTACAATCTGCATTTGGAAGAAGAGAGTCAGCTCTTCCAGAAGGATAGAAGAAACCATGAGGAGGTTTTGGTAATAACAGTAACCTGATATTTTGAAACTCTAAGGTCCTGATTTTCAGCCTTCCACCTAACAGTAAAATTAAAGCTAGCCCCCAGTAATAAACTGATATTTCTTTAATCATATTATATAGATTGTGAGTGATTCAAAATCAGAAGCCAGGTCTTGTTAATAGTGTGTCCACACACTAACATCACTGTTTAACACATAGTAGGTCTTTAATAATTATTGTTGAATTGAACTGAGTTTGCTGACACTCAGCACCAAAAATGATTTTTCAACTTGGATAATTTAGTGTACCTTTGCATTCTGCGGTTGCACTTCATTTAGCCAGCAGAATTTTATTTAGGAGACAGAGAATAAATTATACTGAAACTTTCTTTCAAGTGGAATTGAATTTACTTCACAAAATCATCATTTTTTAATCTGAGCATTCTACAAAGGGTGACCCTAATGAGAAGGAAAAAAACACCACAGCATCCTTGAATATAGATCAAAAACTCAAGTCATCCATTGAAACAGGACCCTGTAGAGATTGGTGCTGTGATTGGAGATTACTATAATATTATCTTTCTTAGAAAGTAGGAAATCTAATTACCTTCGTTTCTCACATTTGAGCCATACTACAAATGAGTTGTGTCCAGGTACAGGAAAAACAACAATATTTATTTATAACCTTATTTTTAGCTTTTGATCTACAAATTCGGGTTCTAGATTTGTTTAAAAGATCATGGGTTTTATAGATGCTCATATGTAAATTAATCTATTGTTTGCTTACTTTTTGTTTTCCATTGTATGGTCCTCCTCATAAATACAGAACAGGTCATCACATGAAAAATATAAGATCTTGCATTTTTTCCTTGTTCTCTCTTAAAAATCTATTTCTAATATTGCATTCCCCATTGGACTACTTCATAAGGGCATGAGAGGGGGAAAAGAAAAGACAGAGGAAAAAAAAGAAAGACAAAAGAGACTGGATCTCACCACTAGAATTCACCATAAAAATCTCAAAGTGTAACAGAATTCTTACAAAATTTCCTAGACCAGTTCTTTAGGGAATTGAGATCTCCTATGAAAAATATGGCGATTGGGAAAGGCAGGGACAAGATGTGGGAAAATAGTAAATAAGTGCAGCAAAAACAGGTTCTGAGGAATACACATAATTTTGTCTGCTTTAGATCACAATAGAATTTTTAATAAATAAATTTCTTTTCTTTTTTGTTTTTTTTTTGTAAAGACACTTTTTTGAAACAGTAGATTTAGCCCAGTCATTTTTAATAAACTGTCTTTTTTTTTTGATTGTTTGTTTTTCATAACTGTACATGTTTTAGATTTGAGTCTCTTGGACATTGTCTTTAGAGTTCATTCGGATCAATAACGGTTCGTGCACTGAACTGTGTATTGAATTTATTGTGTTGACTGCTGTCGTGTGGTTGAAGGGAGATTTGTAAGAGCTGTAGTGGTTTAGGTGCTCATGCTCAATAGCAGGCACGGGCAGGTGGCTTTCCATGGGTGTGTCTCCTGTAATCTCATCATCCACATTAATGATTTCAACAGTCCTCGTTGGGGCATGATGGTTTTGCCGATGGTGCTGCTTCCTCATCTTGTAGAAAATGACCAGCATCACTGCAGCCATGAGTGTGATGGCCACAAAACAGCCAATGATGATTTTGGTAGTCTTCATGACTTCATCGATTCCTGGGATCCCACTGTTTATATCAGTCACGGGGATGGTGAAAGTTTTTTCTGTTGACCTTGTGCTCTGTGGCGTGAGAGAGGTGGTCACGTTGGTGGTCTCCCAGTCGATCACCGGAGTGGGACCCACATTGTTATCTGTGGTCCTTGCCTCATCCTGAGAAGGTTCCATAGTCTCTACTGTGACGGTTGAAAAGTACGAGAAGGGAGTAGTGTTTGCTGCAGTAACATTCAGGGTGGCCGAAGCAGTGGTATTTCCAACAGAATTACTCACCATACATGTGTACATGCCTGTATCTTGCACAGTTACATTCGTGAAGTTTAACGTCCCATCGCTGAGCACGGCTATCCGCACTTTGTATGCCCCATGTGTCATGACTGTGCCGTTTGGAGTAATCCAAGATACAGAAGTCAGGGACGTGGAGGCCCGACATTTCAGCTCAGCTGCCATGCCTTCAGTGACATTGAGGTCTGCTGGGGGCTCCACAATGACAGGAGCATAGCATGTGAAATAATTCTGGTCAAGCTCCCCAATGTACCTCCCTTTCAGATTGGGAGGCGTGTTACACCGGGCACAGCAAGCTGTGTTGGAGGGGGCCATGTCTTTTATCCACCAGCTGAGCCACAGTATGTCACAGTTACAGTTCCAGGGGTTGTGATGTAAGTGTATCCGTTCTAGATGATGCAAGGGTGTGAAGAGGTCATGAGGCAGTAATGTTAGATTGTTGTGTGCCAGGTTGATCTCCACCAGTGACTGAAGGTTATCAAAGGCATTCCGTTCAATCACTTGAATCTGGGACTGTATCATCCACAGTTTTTGAAGGTGCATCAACCCCTGGAAAGAGCCAGGCCTGATGGCAGACAGATGATTCCCAGAAAGATCCAGCTCATCTAGTTTTATGAGCGGCGTGAGGTTAGGGATTTCTCGGAGGTTGCACATGGCAAGGTTCAAATACCTCAAGTTGGACAGACCTTCAAAGGCACCTTCTGAGATATACGAAAGCCTTTTTAATTCCCCTAAGTCTAGTCGGCGCAAAGAAGGGATTCTGTTAAAAGCATAAGAAGGGATGCTTTCGATGGGGTTGTTTCGCAACCAGAGCTCCTTCAGTTTAGACAAATATACAAAAGCTCCATTTGGGATGGTCGTAAGACGATTGTCAAAGAGTTCCAGGGTGTTGAGGTTTGCCAGACCATTGAAGGCCCCAATTTCAATTGTTCTGATATGATTCCTACTCAACTGTAGGATTTCCAGGTGCCTCAAGTGTTTGAAGCTATTCACTTTGATGATCTGGATTTGGTTCTCATGGAGGTTCAGCAGCCGGGTGTTGGTGGAGATGCCATCTGGAACCTCACGTAGGTTTTTCCGAACGCAAATCACCTTGCTGAACTGGTTGCTGCAGGAGCAGACGGAAGGGCAGGTTTGAGCCCGCACCAGACCAGCCACCACAAGAAGTTGAAGAGCCAGCAGCACCACAAGCAGGGGGTCAAATAAGGCCCTGTTAAACCTAGGACCTATCATTATCTGCTGTGGATGTAAGGTCATCTTGTTCAACATTCATAATTTATCTGGTGTTGGTCCTTCTGGAGTTCTAATAATCTGCAATACAATGAGAGCAAAAAAGAGTATTAGATCTCCTCCAGATGTCTTTCTGGAGTCACTGTATGTAGTGTCATTTATTAAGCCATGTGGCTTATATTTATAGAGAAGTGTTTTTGTACTTTGAGTCAGCAGCCATCCACAGCCAATATTCCATCAGATGTGCAATCACAGAGAAATGGAAGAATGAGGTAGAGGGCCTTACTGTAGTGTTTATCAACCAAGTCTGAGCTGAATGCATGAGGACATATGAAATGTACCCCACAATTAGGCTCAATGTCCAGACCAGATTGGAAAAGTTCAGAAAATAAAATTGGGGTGGGGGCTATACCAATAAACTAAAAATTCCCTCGCAAAATTATTAATACCTGGCATTTTATTGAGGATTCGTCTATGTGCCAGGCACCACAGGCTATGGAGTTCACAAACAATCCTATCCAAGAATGGCTACATAACTTGCAGGGCTCAAGGCAAAATGAAAATGTTAAAAATTATTAAGAATTTCAAATCAGTTACAGTAGGGCATGAAGCCAAGCGTGGGCCCTTCTGAGTATGGGGCCCTTTGTAATTGCACAGGCTGCATGCCCTGATCCTTTCTTATCCTTACAGCATTCCTCTGAGGAAGGAACTGTTACAGACTCCATTTTCAAGATGAAGAAATTTAATAGTAGGGGAAGTAACATGCATGCAGTCACATGGTTAGTAAGTACAGAACCAGGGCTTAGACGGTCAGCTCATCGGTCCAGGAGAATATGATCTCAAGAACTCCATGAAAAAGTTTCTGCAAGAATGATGGCAAAAGCAAAATATTTTTCACAATTAATTTTGTTAAAATACCTTTCCTTTGAGGGTGCCCTGAGCTGTAAACACTGGCAACTTATCATATAGTTCCTGTGAAAATACACTGAAATAATGACATGCACAAATATACATAAATTTCTAGAGATGTTCATATACAAAAACTCATGACAACAGAGCCAACTGCTACCCATAGGTAGATATACCACAAATTAAATCACGCCCCATGACACATAATGTTTATGCACAGAAAAAATCTTAGTATAACTGTATTATATATGTATTATGTCCCTACTCTTACTGATTTTAAGTAGATTTCTGGGAAGGAAATAAAACAACTCACTTCCTGCAACTCTTCTGGCACAAAGAGGAATTCCAAAGCTTGTGTTACCCAGTTTAAACCCCACTCAACTGGCTTATCATGGATTGGGCACCTGTGTAATGACTTCTCCCAAATTTCTCATCTCAATAAACAGTGCCTCTTCTGTGAATCTCCTGGGAAGAAAAAAAAAGTCTGGAGGCTCACCATATCCAATTCAAAAAGGCACTAAGACAATAATTTAGTATTTATTATGTGTCACCTTGGGCAGGTTATTTATCCTCTCCATGGCTCAATCTTACTTGCAAAATGGGAATGACATAATTACATAACCCTTAGTGTTACTGTCAGAATAAAATTAGTTAATGTTCATAAGGGCTTAGAATAATGCCTTCCATATGGAAAGAACTCAATAATATTAGATATTATTATTATTACTACTACTGTATTGTTGTTTCCCTTAGCCAGACATTTTGCTAAGTACTGAGCATACAAAGGTGAAGAATATAATCCTCATCCTTGAGGGAATTATAAATTATAATTCAGAAGGTAAGACAGATAGGCAAACAGATGAAACAAAATAATGTATGTTCATTGCTCTGAGGCCAAGCCACATTGGTAGGAGGGAGCTGAAGTCAGAGTAACTCAATCTGTGCTGGTAAATCAGGAGATTTTCAAAGAGGAGGGTCACCTGATCTAGATTTTGTAAAAGAAATTGATAAAGAAAAGAAAGGAGAGCAGAGGGACCAGACTGAGCTGAGACAAGGAAACACGAAGGATGCTAGTACAACCAAAGCACCATAAAAATTCCTCTGTGGTGGGAGAACGGAAAGCCTGGGGAAGAGAATGGGAAAGAAGCTGGGATGAGATCGGGTCCAGACTGAAGAGTTGGTTACGCCAAACTTAAGAGTCCCCGTTTTATCCTACAGGCGACATATTCTGTTTATACAAAGAAATGCTATCATCAGCTTTGTTTTTAAGAATGATAATGTTAGATTAACAGGGAGACAGAAAAGTTTTGGAAGAAACCAGCAGCAAGGAGAAAAATTAGGAAGATCCTCCAGCTGCTCCAAGTGAGCCTTAGAGAAAAGTCAATTCCAGAGACAAGTGGAGTTTTTTGGTCATCTCTTGCATGCCTACCATTCAAGGTCTTGAGGAGAGAAGGGCCATCTGTCTCCTCTTTAGGAGTATAACCCTTCTACCAGTGGTGAGATTCTCAATGTTAATTAGCATTTGTAAATAACTACATCTTCATAGAGTACACAAGACAGAGAAGAGGCTCTTTTCCTATTAAGAGATTCTTCACTCAGTAAATGTATCTGCCATTAGCAGCCCTTAAATATACACCCACATTCACAGAACTGCAGAAAAGGACCTGAATCTCAAGAAGGTGAGGTTTAAAGTCATAGATGCTTTCTGGCTTCAGAGGCTTGTTTTGGTCTCTTTCCCTATGGCAGCAAAGAAATTTGACCACTGGGTGCTGAGTTGTTACTCTTTCTTCCAGCCTTCTGTGGCAAACTGACTTGCTGCCTTTCTCCGGGCTCTTGCAGCTCTAGGTTGACTTTTCACACCATTCAGTACTATGATCATTTGTCCCTGGGTCTGTTTCCTGCACTACCTTTTGAGCTCCCTGAGGACAGTGGCCATGTCTCATGGTCTCTTCTTAGCCTCCTGACAACACAGTACCTGGCATAGTGATGTGTACCAATGTATTAATCATGCCTTTTATTTTCTGTATTTTCTGATGTTTTGATATGGGGCTTTGCTTATCCTGGAGAGACTGCCCCTCCAAGGGCTAGCTAATTCCTAGAGATAGTAAAGGATGGGCTCACAGGCATGCCTTTCATATTCAAGTCAACCATTATGAAGCCAGTACCCCAACCATTTCCTTTATCAGTTTTTACAGGGCTCTTTACACTTGAGCCACTATCCCTCTGCCCTCATCATCCCAGGGCTAGATACCAGGCAACTGGGATAGCTCCTGTGTTCTAGAACCCACTGAAATTATTCATACCACAACAATGTGGCTGGCAGGCTTCTCACCCTCAGTTAGATTAGGAGTTTTCCTTCATTGTAAGTTTAAACACAACCTTAAAAACCCTTGTAGATTTCCATTTTAAGTAGAATCTTATTTAAATTGCCAGTGATCATGACCACTGAAAATTTGTCATTCATGTGATTCAGTATTTTCATTGCATATGTTCCCCTTTCCCCAAAACACACTTCTGAAGGTAAGTGGGAATTTTTAAAAAGAAAGAAAGAAAAGAGAACAGCACATAAAATCTCTAATATATTAATTGATAGACACTTTTAGGATTGGGGTCATAGGGCCCTACTCCTCCATCCCTCCTCCCACCTCCCACCCCATGACTCTCTCTAGAATCCTAGGGTCTCTGGCAACAGAGGTCAAAATAACTGGTTGACTGGAAATAGCACAAAAGTGAAAAAGATACGTCCTTATTCTGCCATTTGCTACCTTTATCCCTTTAAAATATGAAATAACAAAGGCAGCCATGTCCGGGGTCATGAAGACTTTGAATTTATATGCCTGCTTTAACCCCCATGACCCTACAATTGGGAAAGTTACTTCACCTGTCTATAGCTTACTTTCCGCATTTGTAAAAGGGAAACAACAGAGTTACTTACTCAAAAGGCTTTTGTTAGCACTGTCACATAATACAGATAAAGTTACTGGCTCATAATAAGTAATAAATATTTACTACATTTTAAAATAAAAAGTGATGGGAGCTTCTTCCTCTTATATAAGATAGGAATAACACTAATACTTATTATTCAAAGTTGTGGTAAGGATGAATTCAAATGACCAGAAACATACTATCAGTAAATTATCAGAAACATACTATCAGTAAAACATACCGAAATATGATACATTGCTCTTAATCGTAGAGTATGTGCGTCTCCCCATTTTCAACCCCCGGGTTGTTTTATTTTCTACTTCTTGCGTACTTCAAGGTCTTTTTGCTATTGCAATTAATGAGATTGCCTGTAAATCAGTCATAAGTAACAATTTATGAATTATAGTTGGTTCAAAGCTAATTTATAACCTGCCGCAAATAAAGCTTGGTACATGCGCTGAATCGAGTAAACGACGATCAACAAAAGGTTTTCTATTTTAAAATCTAAATTATGTTACTTTCCATCAAAAGCCAGGTTTCAACATCTCTTTCAGAAGATGTTTTTATCACATCAAAAGGAAATCAATTTAAAGGTACACGCTTCCATTACGATGTCATCTCATAGCATTTATTTACAAATGGATCTGTGTGGGTTTTGAATTAAACTATAATACTTTTAGCCTTGTCCCAGAGGATATCCTGACTTTTTGTCAACAGACCTTTCTTCTTTCCTTACCCATGCTTCAGTGCACCGAAAGACACAGAAGGAACTGAAGGAGGGAGAGTAGCTAATGGGGATGCTTTATTTAGCACAGTATCATTGCTAAGTCAGCATAGACTGTTGTCTAGACAATGGAACTAGTTTGCAAGCGAGGTGGGAGAAAGATACATTTAGTTAACCACAATCAGCCCTTCCATCTCAACAGACCACATATTCACAATCACATGTATCTGCAACAAACCTCCCTAAACATTGAGAAGCAAAACCCCACATTTAGAAAGGAGACTGAGACCTCCACACCATACCTCACCATCAACATCAAATTGACTTAGCTCCGCCATGGTCTCTATCAGCATCTCTATCCTCTTCTGAAATTCTCCTGCCGAAACAGTTTCATTGTCCTTAGAGAAACTTGCCCAAAGATCTATCAACTCTTTCAGGGAAAGCATTAACAGAAGTCTGTGCTCTAGGATTTTTTGAATCTTCTGCTTCACCTCGGTGTTTTCTCCACTCCTGGATTGTTGTATCATAATTCTTACCTGATCCTCATCAAGTTCCCACATTGAACAATTCTCCTAAAAATCAAACTTCCAGTTCTCAATAAATTCTGGCTTAATCTTCACCACTCCACCCATAGACTCTCCTGGACCTCTGTGGGGTGGTGCTTCCCCTTGGTAAGCAAAAAACTCAGCTCTGTCTTACCAACAGTTTGTGTTGGTGACATTTTCAGAATCAACTTTTTAAACAGAACTAAAGATGAGTTATTCACCTAAAATATGCTTGAACTCTAATCTTTCTGTCTGTCTGTCTCTCTCTCTCTGAATCTGTTGCCAACCCAACATCCTACTCGCATACTCTTTCCCTAGAAAATTTTGTTCAGGAAGATTGACTTT